>NC_089589.1:39021455-39321455 GCF_019320115.1 Miscanthus floridulus
AAAGAAAAAGGAGAAGGACAGGGGTCGCTAGTCAGAAAAGCTATAACTATCAATTCGAATTCAAAATGAATCAAATCTCCCCAAGTAGGATTCAAACCTACGACCAGTCAGTTAACAGCCGACCGCTCTACCACTGAGCTACTGAGGAAGAACGGACTTAAGGAAGCTGACTCTTGTTCTTTGGACCAACCAACCGAAAAGAAAAAAAGTTCGTCACTTTTTCTCTTTCACATACACCGGGAGAAAGGGTGACGATAGCAATCCCCTTGCCTCCCCGGCCGGGGAGCCCCCAGGACAGGACAAGGGGGGCGGTGGTCAACCATCAACTCTCGATATGCATATTGATCAATCGATCTCTGCGTCCTGCCAGTTCGCTAAGTAGACTCACTCTACTGAGGGGCAACTAAGGTTGGTTCCTGCCAATTCCCTTGCTGATCAGCAAGGGAATTGGCAAGTATGAGAGAGGACTCTCTCTGTCTCTCCGAGTTTCAACTACTAAGTGTAGCTCTTAAGAAGTTCAGCTATTCTAAATGTAAATAGATTCCGATCAAGCAAGCAGGAGAAGGTGGTCCTTTCATCTCTCTGTCTGCTCCATGCTCTATAGCCTAAGGATCATGAGCAGGTTTAATGCTAGAAAAAAGGAGATCTGCCTAATCATTTCGGTAGATGAAGTAGTGGGAGGTCACGAAGGAAGTAAGGGGGCGTGTTAAGTTGAGAATTTCGAACATTGTAGCATCCTTTTGACGGTTGGGCTTTGAGTTGAGTTCTTTTAAGAACTCTTAATATGAAAATACACATCATAAAATGACGCATCGAGCGAAGGCAGGATCATTACTCCTGCTCCCTTGATCCTAAAATAAACAAAAAAAATACGTTTCTCGAAAAGTTAACTTTTTAAAATTTAACTAATTATATATAAAAAATAGTATTAATATTTATATCTCCAAATAAGTTTAAAATGAAAGTACGTTCTACAATTTCTATATAAAATTATGCTTATTACACATCATGAATAATATTCCATTCGTTCCAAAAGTTGATGTACCGAAAAAAAGTCAAAACGACTTATACTTTCGAACGGAGCGAGTGCTATTTTTGTGTGTGTATATATATATATTTTAATTTAAAGTTTAACTTCTCGACAAGTTAAATGGAAATACTCGAACGTGGGCGTCCGTTCGATCGCGTCGGTTCGAACGTGGCTTCCACTCTGCCTCACCCGTCTCTCTATCTCTCCGCTTTGTCTCGTCCTCCCCATCTCCAGGGCTCTCTCTCGTGTCTGCTGGCAGCAGCAGAGTCCCGTGCGCGCCACTGTTGCTTCCTTTCTCCACCCAAGCCGACCATGCCATCTCCTCCCTCAGTTCATGTAGTGCCTTCCCAGCCTCTTCCGCAACCCAGCGCTGTCAAGATACGTCGCCGCCACGGGCTACCGCCGCTGCCCTTGCCGATGGCGGTTGGGCACAGGTGCCGAGGCGCCTTAGGTCATCTCCAGCCGAGCAAAGGGGCACCCACGAGCGCAGCCGGTGCTAGTGGTGCTCACATGCCGTCGGCTCCCACCCTGATGGCCGGAATCAACCGGCCTCGTTCTCTCCCTCCTATGTTGCACACATATGTTTCAATTGTTGTAGATGTTTCAGAGGTGTGTTGCAAGTGTTTCGTATAGATGTTGCAGAAGTAGATTAGGATATTGCATACGTTGCAATGGCTATACTTGTATGTTGCAAGCGTTTGTTTCAAATGTTTCATCCATTTTTCAAACGTATGTTGCAAGTGTTTTTTATTTGGGATGTTGCATATGTTACACATGTATGTTGGCAAGTGTTTTTGTTAGTATGTTGCATATGTTTTGCAATGGCTTTTCAAGTATTTTTAGGTGTTTTCGCAACTGTTTCATCTTTCTTCATACGCATGTTGCAAAAGTTTCATCTGGATGTTTAAAAAATAGATCGGATGTTGTACATGTTGCAACATGACTCACGAGCCATAGCCGCCTGCTGTAGCTGCTGGGGCATCGTGCATGCGTGTGGGAAGCGGTGGGATAGAGCGTTGCGTGGCTGTGGGCGTAGGAAGCGTCACGGGCGTGCAACAGCCGCGTCTGGGTGCTAGTACTTCCCTAAGTAAAATGTGCACTTATTTTGTGACGGAAGTATTAGCTAACAGAATGTGGTTAAGGCAAACAGGCAAAGTGATGTTTGCTAGTCTTCTTATGTGGGAATTCAATCAGCGAGACTGTGAGTGGTAGGTGTTAGTTGATCTCCACCGGCCCTTGTCTTTGCTCCCTGATCGGGGGAGCCCAACCCTAACACGGTTGGTGGGCCCCTGTCGCACAGCACATATAAAAGGTAAGGTGGGGATCAGGGCTTGGGTTACGAGGTTCAACGGAGCCGCCGCCATCCCACCCACAATAAACCTAAACTGATCAAAGTAGTGCTGCCAGCAACGGGAAGCTCCACCACACTGCCGCCGCCTCTGCAGGCCATGGGACCACCACTGGACCTCGCCACCGAGCCGGAGCTGCCTCGACAACGACATCTACTCTGCTGCTACGCCGCAAAGGGAAAGGGCGAGGAGGCTTACCCGGATCTATGGTTACACAGAAAGGTACACCCACGATTCTAACATTGGTACCAGAGCCAGGTTACCAGTGTGTAACCCTAACCCTAACCGGGTAAAAGCAAAGAGAGAGAGACCGAGGTGGCAGACGTTACTATCTACCGGTCACCACCGCCACCGCGTGGGGGGAAAAGATGCTGCACCGCCGTTCTCACCGGCGCACGGCAAGAACAGAACAAATCCAGTTCGGATCTAAGGAAAGAAGTACAGTGGTTCCCAAACCTTAACCCTAACTGGGTGAAGCGGAAGGGCCCTCGGCTCACGAAGCCAAACCCTAACCATGGGGAAGAACAACAGTGAACCCAATTCAGATGAACTAACCCATCCTCATCCCAATCAGAATCAAAACCATAAAAAGAAATCAAAAGAAAAGTGCAAATCCTGTAACCCTAATTTTTAACCCCGTCCCAAATTGGGTTAATCCCAAAAGAAGAAGGGGAAGGGGGAAGAAGGGGAAGAGACCGATTCGGATGAACTCCAAAAATAAAAGAAATCAAAGAAAAGAAAGGAAATCCAAAGAAAGAAGAAGAACAGGGGTCGGAACCCGAACCCTAACCCTAGATCCCGATTCGGATGAACTCCAAAAGGAAAAGAAATCAAAAGAAGAGAAAAAACCGAATCTCTCGAATTGAATTAGAAAAGAAACCCTAACCCTAACCCTAATCCCCACCTTTAGTTCGGAAAAGAGAAGGAAACAAGAACCAAATTGGAGAAGGGGAAAGGGGGAACGGACCTACCTCATCGTGCGTCGGGAAAACCCTTCGCCATCGTGGGAGAAGAAGGGCCGAGCCGGGGGGCAGCTGCTCACCGGGCTCGGCCAAGGGTGCGCCGTGGCCAGGCCGCTCGACGGCGGCGTGCTCACCTGTTGGGCAGCACGCGCGTCATCGAGGGGGCCGGCGATGGCGCCATGACCGCCTCGCTCCACCGCCTTCGCTCACTATCGCTCGTTGCGTCGCTCGGTACCTCGCTGCGGCTGAGAGAGAAAGAAAGAGGAGAGCGGCGACAGAGAGAGCGAAAAGAGAGAGAGCAAAGGAGCAAATGACCTAGGGTTTTTGTTCGCGCGAAATCGACGCGCAGCCGTCAATCTCCATCGGACGGCTCAGATCGAGCGGGCCAGCGATCGGCCCAGGCGGGCGCGCGCGGCCGCGCAGCTTTGGTGGCCCAGGCCCAGGTTGCGGCCTGGGAGCCCCAGCGCACGCGTCAAGGGAGATGGGTCGGGCTGTTTTCTCGGCTGGGCTGAATGCAAAGTAAGAAATGTTTCAATTTTTTGTTTTCCTTTTTCCAGGAAATTGATTAATGGCTTAAAGAAAATAGAAAAAGTAATTTTTCCCGGTGGGTAAAATTCAAGAAATTGAATTATTTTTCTGCTGCTAAAGATAAATTGTTTATTCTCCAGTTAATTTGTACCAACGTGATATTTAATTGGAGAAAAAGAAAGTTATTCCGCTGCTAAAGAAATTGTTGATTCTCTAGTTTTTTTGAACCAATGTGGTATTTAATTGGGAAAAGAGATTTTGACATGATTATGATATTGTTATTTTCTGACCAACGTTGTTAATAACAATATCGTAATTTTAATGATTTATGCATTAATTCTATTTCTGCCCAACGGTGATGTAGAATTAGTGTGTAAGAACAGTTGTAAATTTTAATGATTTATGCATTAATTTTATTTCTGCCCAACGGTGATGTAGAATTAGTGTGTAAGAAAGTCGTGAAAGTTAATGTTTTATTCATTAATTCTATTTCTGCCCAACGCTGATGTAGAATTAGTGTATAAAAATAGTTGTATGTTTTGATTTTGACCAACGTTGGAATCAAGGCATGCAAATGATGTTATTTATATGTTAAGAAAAGGTTTGACCTGGTTTTCATCTTGGCGGAGATGGACTGGATAGTCACCTCACCGTGTCCCACTGATTCTGTGGCACCGGTGAGGAAGACAAAAGAGAATGATGCCGATTAGGCAACTAAAGAAAGGGATTTTGAATCCCAAAAGATGTCCTATGACTTTGAGCATAGGAAGTGGGTCACTGCCAACAAGAAATGTTTGACTGTGATAAAGAACACGATTGAGCCTGCAATTGTGGGCTAAATCCCAGTGTGTGACACGGTCACCGAATACCTCGATAGAATAAAGAGTCAGTTCACTAGCTCTTCAAAGACATATGCTACCCAGCTCATAAAGTAGCTGGTAATAGAGAGTCACTCTAGAAATGGTGGCATAAGAGAGCTCACGATGCGTCGTCAAAATTATGGCACTATCGTTTAGGCCATATTTCGAGGGGGAGAATAGAAAGACAAGTTAAGAATGATATTCTTCCTCCATTAGAACTCTTAGATTTAAAACAATGCAGAGAATGCATAAAAGGAAAGTATATAAAGAAAAGTAAGAAAGATGACAAACGAAGCACAAGAATTTTATAGATTATTCACACAGACATCTGTGGTCAGTTTCCTGTAAAGAGTGTGGATGGTAATGATTCGTTTATAACATTCACAGATGATTACTCCTGTTATGTCTATATTTATCCAATCAAAGAAAGAACAGAAGCATTGGATAAATATAGATATTTAAGGCAAAAGTTGAAATCCAATGTAATTTAAAGATAAAGATAGTCAGGTCTGACCGTGGGGGAGTACTACGGTCGGCATACCCCATATGGCCAAGTTCTTGGACCTTATGCAGGGTTCTTACAGGAGAATGGCAAAGTAGCCCAGTATTCTATACCGGGCGAACCTCAGCAGAATGGAGTAGCTGAAAGACGCAATCGTACAATGAATGGATATGGTGCGCAGTATGATAAGTTACTCCACCTTATAGTTGAGCCTATGAATGGAGGCGTTAAAACCGCCATTCACATTCTCAATAGAGTATCAAGAAAATCGGTGCCCAAAACACTGTATGAGTTGTGGACAGAAAGAGTACCCTCACTAAACCACTTGCATGTGTGTGGGGGAGCCCTACTGTGGCTAAAGTATTTAACCCAAACATTGGGAAGTTAGATCCTAAAACAGTAAGTTGCCATTTGTTTGGCTACCCAGAAAAGTCAAAAGGTTTTTGTTTTCTACTGTCCAGAGAGACATACAAAGTTTATGGAAACGAGACACGCTGTCTTCCTAGAGGACGAATTGATGAGGGGGAGCATGGTAGCTAGAGAAATTGACCTTGAAGTGAAGCGGGTGTAAACGCCCACTCCAATGATTCATGAGCTATTTTTCTCACTACCTGCTGTAGCTGCACCGACAGTGCTAGATACTGTGGTGTCAATACCTATTGTTATCCCACCTGTAGCAACAATGAATGACGATGAGGAACCTGTTCTTTAGGATCCTATAGAACATATTGCCACACATGAGGGGGAGCAACAATAGCCTCAAACAGAAGTTGTGCCAAATGTGAAGGCCCCTAGAAGGTCTCAAAGAGTTAGAAAATCAGTTATTCCTACCGATTATGAAGTGTACAACACTGATGAATTTCAAATAGAGAATGATCCCACCTCATTTGAAGAAGCCATGAGAAGTGATCATTTATCAAAGTGGCTTGAGGCCATGAAAGATAAAATGAAATAATTGAATGCCAATAAAGTTTGGGACTTGGAAATAATTCCTAAAGGAACCAAAACAGTAGGCTGTAAATGGGTCTATATAACAAAACTTACTCTCAAAGGAATATAGAGACATATAAAGCGTGACTTGTGGCAAAAGGCTTTATGCAAAGAGAAGGGATTGATCACAATGAGACCTTTTCTCCAGTCTCATGTAAAGTTTCCTTCAGAATCAAAATGGCATTAGTGGCACATTACGATTTAGAATTATATCAGATAGATGTAAAGACGGCATTCCTCAACGGGGACTTGGAGGAAAATGTTTACATGGCACAATCGAAAGGTTTTGTCATGGAAGGAAAAGAACGAATGTGATGCCACCTAAAGAAATCCATTTATAGATTAAAACAAGCTTCAAGACAGTGGTACTTAAAGTTTGATCAGCAAATAAAGAATTTTGGGTTTTAAAGAGAATGTAGAGGACAATTGTGTCTATACAAAGTTTAAGAATGGGAAGTTTATCTTCCTTGTCCTGTATGTGGATGATATCTTACTTGCTAGTAGTGATGTCAGTCTACAACTGGAGACAAAGAAGTTTTTGTCCTCAAAATTTGATATTAAAGATCTTGGTGAAGCCTCGTTCGTTCTAGGGATCGAGATTCACCGAGATAGAAGAAAAGGGGTATTAGGACTATCACAAAAGGCATACATAGAAAGAATCTTAAAGAAATTCAGTATGCACAAATGTAGTCCCTCACCTGCTCCTATAGTCAAGGGCGACAGATATGGGGATTTTCAATGCCCTAGGAACCAATATGAGCTTAGTCAAATAAAAGTGGTTCCATATGCTTCAGCTGTCGGAAGCTTACAATATGCTCAAGTATGTACGCGCCCTGACTTGGCATTTATTACCGGGTTACTTGGCAGATTCCAGAGCAATTCTGAAACAGAACAATAAAATTAGTAAAGAAAGTCTTGCATTATTTGCAAGGAACGAAAGGCCTCATGATGATGTATAGAAGATCTGATTCACTCCACATAGTGGGAAATTCAGATTCTGATTATGCGAGAGATGATAGAAAATCCATGATGGGATAATATTCACTCTCGAAAAGGGGAGCTATTTCATGGAAAAGCTCAAATGCAAACCATCACTACATCGTCCACAATGTATGACAATTTGTAGCGTGATATGAGGCAACAGGGCAGGTGAACTAGCTAAAGAAGTTCATACCCGGTTTAAAGGTGGTTGACGACATCTATAGACCACTTAAGTTATATTGCGATGATAATTCGGCAGTACAGTATGCTCACAACATAAGTCAAGTGGTGCTGCCAAACACATTGATATAGAGTATTATGTTGTGAAAGATAAAGTCCGGGATCAAGTCATAAGTCTTGAGCATGTAAGTACAGAAAAGATGTTCGCGGATCCGCTTATAAAAGGTTTACCACCCAACGTGTTCAGAGAACATGTAGCTAACATGGGTTTAAGGGAAAGCCTAAAATTCCTAGACAAAAGAAGGCCCAAAGATAAGTATCTATTTCAGAACAGAGTAGTGTGTTGTAACTGTTAAATCTATCGGCAATGGACCGTGACGATGAGACATGCTCTATGTGCTAATCTGTAATAGAGTGAACAAAAATAAATGATATGAAATTGAAAGATGATAGTGAGATCAAGGGGGAGAATGTTAGTTGATCTCCACCAGGGCCCTTGTCTTTGCTCCCTGATCAGGGGAGCCCAACCTTAATACGGTTGGTGGGCCCATATCGCACAGCACATATAAAAGGTAAGGTGGGGATCAGGGCTCAAGTTACGAGGTTCAACGGAGCCGCCGCCATCCCACCCACAGTAAACCTAAACCGATCAAAGTAGTGCTGCCAGCGATGGGAAGCTCCACCACACCGCCGCCGCCTCTGCAGGCCACGGGATCACCACTGGACCTCGCCACCGAGCCGGAGCTGCCTCGACACCGGTGTCTACTCTGCTGCTACGCCGCAAAGGGAAAGGGCGAGGAGGCTTACCCGGATCTACGGTTACACAGAAAGGTACACCCACGATTCTAACAGTAGGCCCTCCTTGCTTACATTACGTACATGCACTTCAAATCCATTTTCAGATGTCAGTACATGTTCTATTTCCCAAGGTAACATATCATCTCTCTTCCACAGTGACGACATAGGTCATCGTCGAATGGATCTCTGATGAACAAAACGTTGCCTTGATCCGTGTGAATGCAATCACTTTCACTAGCCTAACTCAGGTTTGTGCTTCACGCATGCGCCTATGCTACCTCAGTGTGATCAACAAATTGACAGCTCTAATTAATTTGCTTTGCATGGCGGAATAACACAATAATGCACCTTCCATTTCTTGACCCTTAAGAAGAGAGATGATGAAAGTTTCATGGGATGAAATGGATGAAACTCATCTCCACGATTTCCAACACGTGGAGTCTTGGAAAACTGGTACATAAAACTTTCCGTTAAGACTGGCCTAACGACACACGCATGTCACGTGGTAACCTAGACAGCACCTGTTTGTCTATAAAAATCACACAGTAGACTTCAATCACCCGAGGCACGGTTATTTCCTATGCATACCAGCAAATAAGATTTGGTGATGGCAAAGCTAACCTGCTGCTTTGGTCTCGAAGATCTCTTGCTAAAAAAATAAACAAATCTTCTGCTTGTCCCCTTGTTGGCAGTTCGAGAATTGTCTGCTGAGAATTGAGTCCTTAGTTCCTGCAAGGCGATGATCACACTACACGGTGGCACGGTGCAAACTTGTAGATGAACTAGCTTTTGCCAAACAGGCTCTGATTGAGAGCAGTAGGCAGTAGGAACAAGACTTACTTCCTAACACAGTACAAGACTTTCATAGAAGGAAAGGAGATTCTGAAACTGAACAAGATACCAGGCCCAGCTAATACAGAAAATCATGGACAGCAGCACATCCATCCTTAGAAGTTGAAGAACACAACTTACGACTTATTACAAGCATAAAGCAATCTTGGAGCAAGTGCCAAAGAAATGTCAATACACTACGCTGCTATCTCTAAGGTCAATTGCTAAACACGAAGCAGGTTCACATAAGATCCAAGTGGATAGGAGAGCAAACATTGATGCACTCTTCAGTCTAGCAAATCTCAACGGTCAAGAAACTGCATAGGCGAAGCAGATAAATCACCAGAGTAGATCATCATTTTTCTGGAAGCTGTAACCTACACGAACATGGAGAGGAATAGAAAGGTAAATTCCACAATAAGGCCATAAACTTAGAAGCATCACGACCAATATGCAATTTGATGAAATTGTTGTGAAACTGGATAAGTTCATTTTTTTTCCTTTCAAACATTGTTTCAAGTAGCACTCTGGCTCTCCTTTTTTTCTGATATATGAAACTCTAAACAATAGAATAACATTTAAAAAATCTAACACATCCACCACATCCTGTATTCGAGCGAGGGTGAGAGATCTGTAAGATTCCACATCATTTTTCAGTACAACCATGAAACTTAAATTAATGACAACTTCCTAACACAGTAATCAACATGACCACTACTTGGGCAAAGCCAGAAAGTAAGTGGGTGAGAGCACCATCTATGTTTGTATGTACAAACCACCATAAAGGTGTGAGAAATCTTTTAAAAAATGTGGGGATAGTTAGCAGCGTAGTATTTTAAGCTGTGAACTACACCATTGTCAATGCTACATTTGAATTGATTACTTGAGTAATACTGGGCAGAAACATATAAAAATATAACTACCCTCTGGGCTCTGCAATATGAAAGTTTGTAACTGTAATGAATTTGTGTGTTAATGCATTGCTTAATGTTACATCTCTGGAACTGAGATCATAGACAGCAGCAGCTGTTCTCTGCCCAGCCATATTCCAAGTAACTTGACCATGACACCAGGGAGTTTGTGTGTCCATGGATGTGGTTGGGAAGGAGAGAAATTGATGAAAGAATAGACTTATTTTTGCTTTATAAAACCAATGAAATTGCCATTACCATTAATTGGCTGCTCCTAATAAATGTAGCTAATGGAGAACAAACTATTCTTTTAGCTGACAAAACGATTAAGGGGGTGTTCGGCTGATTCAATAGTGTTCTGTGAGAGAGAACAAGCTGAAACAATCCAAGACCAGATCAGCCGAACTTAAATAAAACAGCCTAACCAAGGGACAAAAAAGCCTAGCTGTAAGCTATGATGGCCTCCAGCACATCCTAGCTGTCACAATTAGCACAGCCTAGCAGTTGAAGCCTGACATGACATTTGTTTTTATGAATGCGTGGGAATAAAATAAAAGAAGCCAAAAAGGTGGAAATTGCCAACTTACATTCAGAACACCTCTCAGAACACTCAATAGTGACCTTCTCAAGATATGTGTTGTAGATGCTCAGAATCCTTGAAATCTGGTGAACTCTCACATCAAACTTTTCACACTTAACTTCAATTATTCTAAGTTTCTTAGATGCAAATGGCTCTTTGGATGGAACATATTTTCCCCTTGGTTTCACCCAATTGTCAGGAGCCTGTATCAAATACAATATTTACCCAAAATCAATCAACATGCATGATAAGACAATATGACAATGAGATTTATTTAACATATACCTGACAAAGTTGAAGAGTGAGCTTCTCTAGAACAGGCGTATGTCGAAGAAAGCATATTAATGCGCAGAAATCAAGAGACACACACCACTCATTGAGTAGCAAGGTCTTCAACTTGCTAAATGTAGGGTGCCACATCAAATCCCTTTTGAAAATAAACTGGACAAGTTGCAAGTAGGAATAGTTCAATGTAAGAACTTAAGTGAAAAACAAAACTATGGCCACAGCATCAGGAGAGGTTTATTATTGTCATACTTTACATCTATCCCTAAGTGCTTTTCTATAATACATGCACAGTAAAGTTTCAACTTTGATTAAATTCACATTTATTGTGAAACAACACTTGCCTGAGGTAGCATATACCCAATACCAATACAACTGCACAGCACTGATGTGTATCAAGGTAGTAGCAGTTTATTTCCACTAAAAGGAGAAAAACCCAAACTTCCCTGCAGACATTGTGGTTTACTCCTATGATAGAAATGGGCTGAGCAAAATCTATCTCAGCATAACCAAACCTAGATTGCATGACACCTCCAGACCACACCTGAAGGTACTGAGAGGACTTTATTTTTAGTGCAGCAAGTTCTGGCTTTTTTTTTTTACTATTGAAGATCAAATTTAGTACAAATTATGATTTCAGAAGTTAGCTAATGCTGAAAAGGGGCAAAATACAGTTTATGAGAAATTTCTTTCTCGCGGAAACATGATTTCTAAAACATCAAATTAGTGACCTCACACATAAATGACAGTGTATGCCAAAGAACAATACAAATGTCGCAATGGAAACAGGTGATCAGAGAAAAGTATAAAGGGAAGTTGGTACAAATATACCGTGCCAGGTCCAGCTACCAGCTCCAATCTTTCAGCCTGTGATAAACCGTTCAGAAGAACACAACCTTGGTGTTTCTCACTATTATGAACACAGTTAATGCAGTCATTCTTAGAACACAAGCCCCCAAATTCTTCTTTACCACAATGATCCAAGCAATCACGGAGTCTAACAAATGCCTTCACTAATGATGGCATGCTTTCAAGGATAGGAGTCTTACGATGATTATTACTTAGTTCCAGCCAAACAAGATTTGGAGCAGAAATCCGAGTCCGTTTGTGATCTCGAAACCAACAGTGAATGATTGTCAGCAGTTTAAGGGACTGTGATGATATTTTCTCTGACCAAATGTAGCAAAGGTTCATCCGTAGATTCTTCAGAGTCAGGCAGCTTGAAAAATCAAGAAAGTCATTTCCTAACCACACACATTTAAGCTCTAGCGTCGTCAAGTAATGGGAGACAAGGTGCAGGTGCCACAGCATCAAGCTAGAGTAATCAGGCTCATCGAATAGTATCCTGAGAGTCTGAGCTTTACACAGCAGAGCCTGTTGGATCCATGTCCTTATCTTCGAGATCTCTGTTTCCTTGACAACGTTTTCAAACGGATTGATAATGAGCTCACAGACATCCAGTGGTGCGTTGAGGTCCCGTTCGCGCAGCAGATTGGTCACAAAGGTGTTCAGATCGTCGAACTCTTGCTGAGTGATCCATTCCCAACAGGGTCCAGAGGTGATGCGCAGCGCAGGTACAGACCTCCAGAGGTGGCGCCAGCGGCGCGCGAGCACACAGGTCTGCACGGCCTCCCGCGCCGGCAGAAACGAGAGCACGTGCTGCAGAGACTCATCCGGAAGTACGTCGAAGCCCACATCACGCGCCTTCTTGATCTTGCACCGGTGGTAGACCTTTACTTCTTCCTGCGGCATTGCGTCGAACAGGTGGAGAGCACCGGAGCTGGGGAGAAGTAGACGAAAGAGAATAATCAAGAAAGGTGGATTCCACGCTCCGTCACACACAACTACCTCCAAATCTTTGACGATCACAACTTATTTTACCTTTCGAGCTTGGAATTGGAGGAGGGGTGGAGTTGAGCGGGGAGCAAGGAGCAGCTAAAGCTAGCCGCCGGCGCCTAGTTCATGGGGCCGCACTCCCTTGGCGACTCGCCGCACGCCACCCATCTCTAGCCATTCCTGACTAGCAAGCAGAGTTTGAACAATGGCTTGCACACTGGTCGGTTCCTTAGGTCTAGAAACTTCTGGAAGGTGGAGAGGAAGGCGACGACGACATCGGTCGATTCGAATTCTGGGGGTTGGGAACTGGGAAGTGGGAAAGGGGAACGCTTGGGTCTTGGGCTCTTGGCAACTGCGAGCGTTGGCCCAGCAGTCAGTGCCAGACTACAAGAATTCAAGAAGCAATTTTTATTAAGACGATTAAGGGCCTACTTGGTTTGTTTGGGACTAAACCTTAGGCCCCGTTTAGTTGCCAAATTTTTTTTTGTATAGTACCCATCACATCGAATCTTGCGGCACATGCATGGAGTACTAAATGTAGACGAAAAAAAAACTAATTGCACAGTTGGGTGAGAAATCGCGAGACGAAACTTTTGAACCTAATTAGTCCATAATTAGACACTAATTACCAAATACAAACGAAAGTGCTACAGTAGCCAAAATCAAAAAAAATTGATCTAAACGGAGCCTTAGTTATAGGTTGCTTGCTTCAGGTGACTAAAAGGGATTAAAGTTATTAAAAAAAGCTAAAAGACCCTTATTAAATGCCTGGATCTTTGTTGCTGCCGTAGTAACGAGGGGCCGGGTGTCTTTTTTTTGTGCACCCTGTTTGTTTCGCTGAAATATAGCTTATGTTGATGTTTATGTTGATTTGTTGTGAGAAAAATACTGTTCGTTTGCTGAAAAGCACTGTTAAAGTAGTTCAAGCCTGCGAACAAACAGTGTAGTCACTTTTTAGTCACTTATTTGATAAAAAAGTGACTAAAGTGGGGATGACTAAACTTCAGCCACCCTAAACTAAATAGACCTTAAAAGCAGTTTTAACAAAAACCAAAGGCCCTTCCTTTATGTACTGAGAAAATTACCTATGAGGCCCCAAAAAATAAGTCCAGCTTTCTTTCGTGGCTCTTTTTTCTTTGAACTTACCTATAAGGCCCAAAAACTAAATTCCGTCACCTATATGCTTTTCTGTTAGATTAGAAACTTAAATGTGTAAAGTGAGGAGTAAAATCACCATTTTACAACAAAGGGTCTCTAGCTCAGTGGTTAGAGCACCTGAGTAGCATCCAATAGGCCTGAGTTTGACTCTCCGTGATAACTAATCTATTCTATACCATAAATAAGCGAAGAAATTGAAAATATATTATCATCCAGATATTTTATAACCACCAATCTCCCACCTGATCAGACAAGTGGACCCAGTCAAAAGCTGATCGGAAACTCTTTACATGGAACAGCATGTTTATGTCTCGCCGACGTCTTGCGTTGGATTTTTTTCTCACCGTACTCCACGCCTACCCGCCTACGTACCCACGCATACCTGCCCGCTACCCACCCTCCCTTCCTTTCTCGGCGTCGTCGTCCCGGTCCGTCGCCTCAAATCTCTACCACTAAGATTGTCTCCAACGGTGAAGGCAAATGGGACCTATACCCAAAATACCTCGTGCACAGTATTTTGCATCCTAAAATTAGGCTCCAACGGAGGACGCAAAGACGGCACCCATTTTGCGTAGGAACCGAGTGGGAAGGCAAAAAAGCGTCGTCGTTTTCGGCGACGCAAAACACTGCAGAGAGAGAGGGAGGAGCAACCGACGCCAGGCCCCGGCACAGGGGTGGGACCGATGGAGGTCGGTGGAGGCACGACTGCCGTCGTGGAGCCCGGATCCGCCCGGCCGCCATCGGAGGGAGCAGGGGTAGGCGACCTGGTGCCCCTGCAAAAGTGGATCCCGCCGAGCGGATCTGCTCCCTCGGCGAGCCTGTGTGGATCCCTAGCGAGCAGCTCACATCCCTGGCGACGTCGCTGCGAAGCGTGCCCCTGCGGGAGCGGCTCCTCCGGCATCGTCTGCACTTGCGCGCAGATCCAGAGGGGGTGCTGGAGGCGCTATGCCTGGGGAGGAGGGGCACGGCCGGAGGAGCTCTTGCCTTCTCTTCCCTGGATCCGGCCGGTCGGCTCCTTCCCTGGCGCCCCTGCCTTCTCTTCCCTGGATCCGGTAGGCTCCTCTAGTGCATCCGCTGGAGGCGACGCGGAGGGCTCGCGGGACTCTGTTGGAGGCAGCGCGGAGGGCTCGTTGGAGGAAGGGCGTGGCCATGGTGCTGCTTGGCGACAAAGGGAGGACCAGGCGCGCGGGGACCAGGCTAGGGCCGGAGCAGTGCCGCCGGCGAGGAGCGGACGCCGCAAGGAGCAGCCGGCGCTCGGCCTTGTGCATTGGACTTTTGTGTCCGTTGTTGAAAATGCAAAGTTTTGTGTCCGCGAGCTTTTTAATGTGCGTTACCTAAACTATGAAATGCGCCTCACGTTTGGGTTACCGTCGTTGGAGTCAGTCTAACAGGATGAAATAGGAATCATGAACAGGACTCCTTGACCCTGCCCGCGACAAACGCATGCCGACTCCTTCGCCCCGCCAGCTCCCGCACCCTCCCCACATCCACCGGCGCCAGAAGCCTCCATGTCATCGATCCATGGCACCGCGACGTCCCCAATCGGCGCTCGGCCTGCCCATCCCTCCTTCCCAATCGGCAAGCGGCAGTGCCACCCCCAGTTCCCATTCGACAGCGATGTCCTCGGCCTTATCCGGGTGCCCCCGACCGCACGCCACCGCCGCCGCCGCTGCAGTACCTCTCCGTCCCACCCTGCTCCAACAATGCACCTGCCACCACCCACCCTCATCAACGCCTGCTGCTAGGGTCAGGGCTCCGCCACCGAGGGCTGTCGTCACTCCTGGCTCCTGGTTTTCGCCGACCACCACCAGCAGCAGCCCCACCCTCCCAAAGCCTCTGCCTCGAGTTCCTGCCGGAGGTACGCGACCAATGGTCCTCCTCAACTACTCGCCCCTGCCCTACGCCGGGCCACCGCCGCACACGTCGACGTTTGAAGCGAGTCAAGCAACGCCGAGGGTGGGGGCGACTTCGCTGTTGGATCTCGCGGGAGCAAGGCAGGCAAAGCGGGAGACGGGCAGTGAGGCAGGCGGTGCGGGCGCATGGCCACCCGTCGGAGCATCGTGGCGTTGTCGCCTAACCGCCCGTCGGAGCAGCGTGGCCAGCCGGCCACCGAGCTGCTGCGCTCCTCTTCCCCTTTTTGGCCAGCGACCAGCCGGTCCACTGCACCACTCCCTCCTTGTAGCCTAGCAGCCGCCGGCCCGCTTCCCGCTTCCTCCGCGTGGGCCGAGTCGGCCCAAATGTTTTTTTTCGCGTAGGCCTGCTTCCTCCTCTTGCGCACAGGCCTAGTCGCCCGCTCCTGCTCCCATTTCCCCTCTTTCCCTTTCGCGTAGTTCGGCCCACGCCAGCGCGCAGCCTAGCCCGAAGCGCCGCTCCGCGCATCCCCTACTTCTCACCTGCGCCGACAGGCGGGGCCGCCCTGTTAGCACCGCCTTCTCCCTCGCGTAGCCCCGCTGGAGTCTGCCGTCGCGCCGTGTGTCCGTGTCCGACCCGTCTCCTCGATGCCGTGCGCCGCAAGCCATCTCGCCCCATAAGTATCAACCAAGGCCGTGTCGTTTTCCCCGAACCCAAGAGCACGCTGCCCTCGCCCCAAGCCAGCCTAGCGCCATCGCTCGGATCCCGCCGATGGAGCTTGACACCGCCGAGTTGCCTCCGTGCTTTCTCCACCGTTGGTAACCCTCTAGGTGAGCTCGCCTCAACCTCCTCTCTCTTCCCGTGTTTTCCCCGTCGAAAACCGTGGCCCTAAGGTTGTTTTCGAGTTTCGCCGCCGAGCTCCATCGCCGGCCATGGCGCGCCGCCGCGATTTCCCCTGTTCCGGCCAGCCGCCGTCGCCTTTCACCTCGCCGATCTAATCACGATCGTCCAACTCTAATCCAACGGCCCAAGATCCAAGTTACCCCTTCGCTGTTAGATTTACAAAAAGGCCCTTATAAATATTTGAGACTTAACCCCTAGTCCATTGCAGTCTTTACCGACTTCGTTTTCTTCTTTTGAAAGTGTATTTTGTTTCGGTTAGATTCGAAAATACATTTTCACTTATTTATAGATTTGCCACTATTTTCTTTAGGCCATATCTTCTCCGTTTTAACTCTGATTTGACCCATTCAACTTGCGTTAGGTTCGTAATTTCATAATCTACATGTTTATACTACTTTAGATATATTTTTAACTTTTAAAATTCGTGATTAGATTTAATCTATTATTTTATTAAAGGAAATCTTGTTTAATTCATATCTTCTATGTTTTAACTCCGTTTTGACTCGTTTAAGTTGCGTTGGATTCGTAACAACGTGATCTACGCGTTAGTAATAATTTTTACTATGTTAATTATTTTGGAAATTCATGGTTTAAACTCTAATTTGATTAATAATTATGCAATTAGATTTATAAATAAAATAAGATTAATTCTATTTTTGTCTTCTAAATTCAAATATGAATTTTGACTTAATACAACTCAGGTGTTTCTCTAAAATATCTTATACATCCTTTTATATAGATAAAATTTATAAAGCTCTTGGTTCACTTTTATAAAGCAAATCTTTCGGTAGTTGTATCTTTTTCGTTATAGCTTCGATTAGCGTGCTTTTTCCGTCTGTGTGTTCATAGCGAGAGTTAGATTCATTTTACAAACTTTTCCTCTTGATTTTATGATTGGTGTATTGTTCTAATTTAGATCTATTGTTTGCTTCATGTATGATTGTATGGATGCTTTTGTGGTGCTTTATGATTAAGTTCAGTCGGTGATATATACGTGGCGCTCAAGAAGAAGAAGAAGAACGTTGAAGATTAAAGCTTACCGAAGGATCGGTGTTTTAAGGCAAGTATAGCATGGGATCATCCTTGTTGTCCTATACACCTTTAATCATTTAATTCATACTACATGTGTCTACCTTGACTACCACTAAGGCTGTCCTAGTACTTTGTACCTTGTGCCTTGATACCTATGGGGTATTGCATTGGGTAGCTTTGCTAGTGCTCAACTACAACCATGATCTGGTAACTTGACTAATGGTATATGCAATAAACATTAAAAAATGACTTTTTAGCAACTTGGAAACAGGGGGCTGGAGTGTTTAGCTACTTTCTAAATGCTTTAGATTCCTCTCCCTAAGGACTTATCTGAAGTGATCATCAGAGACTTACAGTACAACCATGAGGACTATATGGCTCTGGTCTTAGTCTAGTACCTTGCTCTTTCTAGTTTGTAGCAGTTTACCGAAAGGGCAAAAGGGGCATACTAGGTTGGGTATGGGCCTCATCCCTAGGGTGTGTACTATGCTGTGTGTATCAGTGTCACTTTTGGAGATGACTCCATAACACTTGGGAGATGGAATCCTTAGCGGCTGCTCCTTATTAGAACGACTAGGGAAAAGCTTCATAGTGTACCCTGCCTGCTCACCTTAGAAGTGTTTTGGGAATTATAAACCCGGGCATATGGGTAACACGACTCATGGTGAAAGTGTACAATCTTTGCAGAGTGTAAAACTGGTATATCAGTCGTGCTCACGGTCACGAGCGGCCTTGGAACCCTTACGGAATAGATGATCACTAATGGTTAATGATGATGAACACGGATGATACTAATGATAAAGATGCTAACTAATGATTACTATTTATGCTATTCATTATTCATGTTTACCTCATCATATGTTTAAATGGGCTTGTGATAAACTTGTTGCTACTCCTATACTAAAATTGTGACAATTAAAAGCTAATCGCAGTTGAACCAGTGTCAGCCTTTTGAGCCTCATGAATGCCATGTTATATTTGTTGAGTACGACATGTACTTACGCTTGCTTTACTTTTCAAATATTTGGATAAAAATCTCGGATGGGTACCAGATTGCTAGAGTTTGGAGGAATTAGGACTTAGTGATCAACCAGTCAGTTGTCCATATGGATTTGGAGTCTTCGCCTGAAGATCAGAGTTATCTTTCCGCTGTCTATACTCTGAGGTTATAATCTTTATACTAATACGCTAAGTATTTAAGCATTGCCTTTTGATATTACCCTTATTTGTAGCTATATGTGAGATTTGACTTCCTAGGGCTCACATATGGTGTGTATCTGGTTTTGTTCTTAAAATCAGGGTGCTATAAAGTGGTATCAGAGCAATGCTGACTAGTAGGACACAAGCCTAGTAGAACCTGATCGATCTAAGGTTTAGAAGGTGATACAAAAACCCTTGTTCTATAAACCTTGATATTTTCTTCTCTACTATATATCTATCCTTGATATTTATCTCCTCCTTGATGCTTGTTTTAAGCCTTTGTTCTCTTCTTCACTCCTTGGTTTGATATGCTTTTAGAACTATTCCTCATCACCTTCTTGCTGTAATCTGAAGATGAGTCTTAGGATTATTACCCCTAGTATAATGAGAACGGTAGCATCGCAAGTTGAGTAAATGATTGAATTATGCACCTTTAGTGCTTTGTTGAATTGTCATTATGCTTATGATTGTTTTGCATCTTTGTAACGATTGCAATGATCTTGTTGGGTGTTTCCACAATTTTATTTAGTTTATAGGCCTAAGGTATAAGGACCAGTGCAATAAATAGTGGGTTATGGTATTCTTCTGTTTCCTCTATCTTGTCTTTTTGGAGAAGCTTGCACTCTTTGGCTTATATCTATGATTTTGGACGATCATAAATCATGAGAAAATTCTGGACAATAGTAGACTTCAGTATCTTTCTGTGACCACAAGAATCAGCCTTATAGCTATTTTGGTTATGGAGATACGAAAATCACAAGGTGATTGTCGACAGAATATCATCAACAGTCCTCCGAGCTGTATCCCACGAAGGTAGATTGATCGGCAGAGGAGCGTGAGATCAAGAATAAGAAGGCAACAGAGACACACAAGTTAGATAGGTCAGGCCAGTCAGTATGACTGTAACACCCTACTCCTATGGTCTGTTGATTTGTATTAGCTATCATATGATATTGCGTGCATTTGGAGGGGGTCCCTGCCCTGCCTTATATAGTCCTGGAGAGCAGGGTTACAAGTCGGTTAGATCTAGGAGATAACCAGAAATGTAATAACTGATTACAAGAATCTTGGGATCATACATATCCTAACATATCTTCATAGTATCTTCAGGATATCTTCTAGATGTCTTGCGGAAGGTGCCGACTAGAGTCAGTGCCCCGCAAGGCTTTGTCTTGTGGGCTGGGCCGCCCCTGGGGGTACAGCCCATGTGGTCTACCATGGGTATCCGGGGTCATACCCCCATAGCTAGTCCCCGAGCAGCCTTGTACCCGTTGTGCAACTGCCAGTTTTGCGCTTGTCCGAGCAAGGTGCGAACTAAAGCCGAGTAGTAAAACTCATGATCAGACCACCATGATGAGTTGTCGAGCAGTTGTCCGAGCAGCGCGGACCACAGCCGAGTAGTATGATCCAAACACGGCTTGCCATAAGGGTGTAAGGAGCTCAAGTTAAGAATTGAAAATTTCCTCGCAGTGGACCAAGTGTGCCCACTTAGAGTCTGACCACGAGAATAGGAGATAATCGTCTTCAGCCTCAAGGAGCACAGAGTCTTCTAGAAAAAAGCCAGCACATTCACCGCGAGGTGAAGTGTGCCCACTTAGTCCCCGACCCTGGCAGTAGATGACATAGTCATGTGGTGCCAGGGTCCAAAGCAAAGAAAAATAAAAAACCGGCCGAGTAGGCAGCCAGTCCCTGGGCGTAGACCTAAAAAGCACATTCACCGCAAGGTGAAGTGTGCCCACCTAGTCCCCGAGCCTGACAGTAGGTGATGGAGTCATGTAGTGCCAGGGTCAGAAACAAAGAAATACCGAAAAGACCAGCCGAGCAAGCAGCCAGTCCTCGAACCGCAAGCGGAGGTATCGGAGGAGTCCAACCGTGGAGAAAAAACCAGAGAAATGGCTGTACAGTAACGGTTACTGAGCCTCAATAAATGGTAGAGAAGTCGGCGATTATTAGGTGATTAACAACTGAAGACAGTGATAAATGATCGACGTGAGCTGCGGTTGCGTGAAAGCCCAGGTTACGGACCCATCAAGCCATGCCTAGAGAATTCATAGGGGCGCAAGTCATAGGAACAGGTTTCCCAAAAACCCTCGAATGCGAAAGGGTGGGAAAGTGCTTTATAACTACGCCACCGCATCCCACGTTCCCACCTTTGCCACTCTGCCATTCTGTCTTCATCCTCAGACCTAGCGTTTCTAGATTCGCTTCCACATTTGATTCCACCACCGAATCCCAATCACATCGGAGAGATGGCCGCTGAAAAAAGGAGCTGCCAAATCAAAGAAAACAAGCCCTAAGAAGGTGAGCGCCTAGCGCCTAGCGGGACGAAGAGTGGGTGCCGTCACGAATGGGAGAGGCGGAGCTTAATAGATTGGTGGAGGCTGGCGTACTTTCCTGACCTGTGCGACCGCCAGATGGCGACTGGCCCTCGGTGAGTCCTTCCCAACACCTCATACCGATGAAGTGGTGGTATTCGAGGATTATTTCTGGCGCGGGTTGGGATTTCCTGTTCATCCATTCCTGAGGGATCTGCTTGAGCTTTGGGTGGTTAGTCTATGCAACCTCCATCCCAATAGCATTCTGCACATCTCAATCTTCATCCACTTTTGTGAGGCATATATCAGAATCCTCCCCCATTTCAACCTATTTCATTACCTATTCTGACTGAAAAAGAGAGGCGAAGGTGGTTCTAAAGTAGTTGGTGGGGTGTACCTTCAGCTGTGAGATGGGATGGCGAGCGAATACCTTACTGTGCCACTGAACACATCATTGAAAGGGTGGAACACTAGGTGGTTCTATATGAAACAGAGCCACCCAACCGTCCACTTTGACGCAGATCATATCCTAGAGAGCTAGAGGAGCTGGTCGTAGACGCCGAACAGCGCTGACATGGAGCAAGTGAAGGAGCTTCTTGCCTTAATAAAAGGCGTGAGAACCAATGGTGGATTTGTAGCGGCAAGCTTTATAGTACGCCGTGTTTAGCCCTGTAAGAAGAGGGCGCATCCAGCCTTCGAGTTCAAGGGGGAGACCGACGATACCCGAGAGAGGTCAGAGATGCTGTTGAGGAACGTTTGTGAAGAGTGGGCTGCAAAGCTATTCACCCCATTTTCCTCGTTCAACATGTTTGGGTATATGAAGCCCTTCAACTACAAAAATCTGCCTCCTCAGGTAATTATCTCAGTTGTGTATGCTTTCATCATCCTTCATTACCGAGCAGTGGACTGATTTACTTATGCGAAGATCCACTCACAGGATAGGGCGGTGTACTTTTCAAGTGTGTCGAAGGGCAATTGGCCACCAGCTATGGATGCATGACCACTGACACAACCTGAAGGAAGTGCCATCGGTGTCTTGTCAGATTCTGGAGGTATGGATGTTGGTTGGACGAAGAGTTCTCCCCGGTGTCGGAGAAAACCCGGGGGAAGGGGGCAGTGGTAGATAAGCCAGCCCAGAAGAGGAGGAAAACAACGACTGCTGCTCCCATCGAACTGGGCGGCATCTCGCTTGGCGATGATCAGACCACTTGAACTCGAAGGACCACCATGTTTGACTGGTCTGATGACGATGAAGCTCCGACGGACCCTCCACCGAGCATGAAGGAGCCTCCACGCAACACTCCCACAGGGAATCAATCAAGGGGAGACGAAGATGTCCCTGAGCCACAAACAAAGGTAGTCCCCGGGCAGCGGGCGAGGGAAGTTCCCGCATAGCAGACATCGGTAGTCCCTGCAGAGCAAGCGACGAGAGTCCCCGAGCAAAAGGCGGAGAGGGCCCCAGAGTGACAGTCAGAACAAAGGCCGACTGTGGAGGAGTCGAGACCTCCCCTGTAGAGCACGGGAGTCGACCTCACAACAGCGCCTGGGGACTCAGGCAGGCACCACCGGTTCAAGAAATTGAGCCATCAGACCAAACCGTAAGTATCCTTGTCTTGGAGTTACTTTGTTGTAGTTTCTTAACTTTTGTGGTGACTGACGAGCTGACTTGATGTAGAGCAAGCCGTATGACGAATCCAGTCCTGTCCGTCCATGCTGACGAGCAGCCGAAGGCTGGCTCTAAGATGGAGAGGACGCCGGTGGACCCCATCCTAGAGTCCCTAGGTGCTCGTCAGCACATAGGGGAGCTAATTGCCGCCGTTGACTAGCTTGGTGGCGGTGAGCAGCTGTTGTCGACGACGGACGAGCCGATGATAGCACCCTCGGCAATAGCAGGTGCCACCGAGTCCTTTGGAGTAGAAGCTATAGTGACCAACGTCGCGCCAGAATCTAGAGCAGAGAATCTTGCGGTGCCGAAGGAGCAGACAATGCTCCTCGAGGCGTTGAGGGGCATGGTCGGACCTGCTATCCGGCCACCAAACCCCCAGGTGGTGCCTTCGGCTGTAGCAGAGGAGGACGAGGTGGAGGAGGTTGAGCGTGAAGAACCTCAACCCCAAGCTGTCCGAATCCTCTGAAAACGCAGCGATGACATAGTAATTATCGAAGAGGTGGACACCACCAGGGAGTTCAGGAGACTAGAGACTGCCCTTGCCGGGGTGACGAAGCAGATCAAGGTTAGTACCGCATCTGGAATGCTCCTCTTTGCCATTGGGAATTGGATTTCGACATTGCCATTATGCATTTGCAGGAGATAACTTGGACTGCCGAGCAGCGCTGCCAGATGATAAAGAGGATGGAGCCCCTCACCAAGGAAAACAAAAAACTTGAAGAGGCAGTGAACGCCTCGGAGAGAAACATCCAGAGGGCCCGGCACGAATGAGACCTTGCAGAGTCCAATGCACAGGACCTGGAATACCAAAAGGGGGTCCTGTCTGAGTAGCTAGCGGCTGCATCCCAGCAGCTGTGGAGCCAGTCCGAGCAGCTGGCTGCTGTCTCTAGACAACTGAAGGGTGCCTCCGAGCAGTTGGAGCAGAAATCCAAACAACTCAGAATGTTGTCCGAGCAGAAAACAGGTACGGTATGTCAGTGAATGTACTTTGTATTGCTGAACAACCATATCTTTGGTGATAACTATTGCGCTTGTAGAACAAGATGCAAAGCTCGGCCAACTGCTCTAGGCCATCGAACAACTTCGATAGGAGAAAGCAAAGGAGTCCGAGCGAGTAGACAAACTGGTCGAGGAGCTGAAAGGTGAATACCTCCTGGTCGGAATTACTGTTGAAGTAGTTTCCTTGTATGATGGAGCATTGTAATGCTTGCAGGCTATCATCATAAAGCCAAGGCATAGTTTGATGTGCTGGTGTAGGAGGCCAAAACCCAAAGGGATAATTTCGACGCTGTAGTCACCACAATTAAACCGGTGCTGCACTGCGTTGACCTGGAAATAGCTACCCAGCCCGACGGTAGGCGACACTATTTAGACACCATCATCCAGAGGTGCAAAGTGATGTGGGAGAACTTCAAGAGCTTCAACTATGATGCCATTATGTCTGTCACTACTCATGTCCTCATGGTGGTTCGATCCTATTACCCAACCCTCGACCTTCAGTCGATAGGGGGCAGGGTACGCCGAAGGGCTGAGCGATGCAGAGACCCAGCAGCTGGAGGATGAGGTGGAGGACACAGCGAAGAATCTGGCTGGCGATATAGACCTATTTGGTGAGACAGATGGTAGTGGCAGAGCACAATGATCTGCTTGGCAGATATCATCTGTAATTTCTAGACAGTGTAGTTAGAATGCACGAAAGCAGTAAAAAATACTTATATATATGATAAATGTTATAAAGTGCATGTGTATGCGGTTAGATTGTATTTCAGCGAAAAAATCTTCATAGATTTCGACCATAAGGGTATTTATATGGAGTATAAGTAGAGTTCGAGCAGTTAGTTCACTACTGACCCCCATGGCCTCAGCTAGCCCATAGTCCATGACATCGAGCGCGGAGCCCGTGAACGTGTAGGAGGAACAGGCGTGACCAAGAAACCACAGCCGACCACCCATAATGCAGAGCGCGGAGCCCATAGCATGTATAGGGAGAGATTAGGGACTGGGTCTTCTCCATAGAGAAATGAGCGGAACATGTGCTGCTTGGCAGTTATCAAGATAACTTGGAGATATAGATAGTATAAGCTGCGTCTGAGTAATTAGTTCTGTGCTGAGCTCTCGGCCTTGGCTAACCCATAGTCCATAACGTCGAGCGCAGAGCCCGTGGACATGTAGGAGGAACAGGCATGACCAAGGAACCACAGCTGACCACCCATAATGCAGAGCCCGGAGCCCGTGGCACGTGTAGGAAGAGATCGGGGACTGGGTTGTCTCTTAAGAGAACGTAACAGAACGTACGCTGCTCGATAATTGGCGAAACAACTTGGAGAGTTGGAGTAAAGTGTTTGGCAGTTTTTGGAGAGAACGTGTGGTGAAATACATTGGTGAGTTGGAGGAAACATATTCGGCGCTTTTGGAGAAAACGTGTTCGGCGATTTTGGAGAAAACGTGTTTGGCGATTTTTGGCGATAATGCGTCGGCGTTTTAGAGAAATCGCTCGGTGATTTTGGAGAAAACGGTTTGGCGATAACGTTGGAGATTTGGAGAAACGTGGTCGGCATGGTTATGGCAATTTCGTATTGGAGTTCGTTATGAAGTAGCAGAGAGCTCGGCGACCATAAGTGGGTGTTAAACCACAATGGAGACAAAGTGGAGACAAGTTATGGAGACCAAAACTTTATTCAACATAAAAGTGGAGAGTACATATCTAGAGCATTTCAAGGATAGAAAAGTATAAGGTGCTCGATGTGCCATGAGTTGGGAACATCAATCCCGTCTAAGTCGCATAAGCGATAAGACCCTGATCGGGTGACCTCTTTGACAATGTAAGGCCCTTCGCAAGGGGAGGAGAGCTTGTGCATCCCTTTGGTTTTTTTGTTTTCTACAGAGGACGAGGTCGCCGACAGCAAATGAATGACCTTTGATGTTGCGGTTGTAGTACCATCACAAGCCTTCTAGATATTTGGCTGTGCGGACGTAGGTGATTAGGCATTCTTCCTCGGCCCTATCGACGTCCTTTGTCCAAACAGCTGTGGCTTGCTCTTCATCATAGTTTTCCACCCTAGGTTCATCATAGCTCTTCATCATAGTTCCTCGGCAATGTCCGCTGGTAGTATGGCTTCTGAGCCATAGACCAAGAAATATGGAGACACACCAGTACTGCAACTAGCTTGAGTACGCAGTCCCCAGACCATAGCTGGCAAGTCTTTGAGCCATCTGCCCAGATGTTTTTCTTCTTTATGATATAACCTCTTTTTGAGAGCATCAAGAATCATGCCGTTCGCCCGTTCGACCTAGCCATTGGCTCTAGGATGGGCAATGGAGACACATTTGATGGAGATGCAACGGTCTTCGCAGAAGTCTCAGAAGTGATGGCCAGTAAATGTAGTTCCGAGGTCGGTGATGATACTGTTCGGGAGACCGAATCTGTGGATGATGTCTTCGAAGAGCTCGACTGCTTTCTTTGCAGTAGCCGAGATGAGCGGTTTATAGTCAATCCACTTGGAGAACTTGTCAATGGCGACATACACGTACCGGAAACCACTTGGCGCTGGCTTGAAAGGCCTAATCATGTCTAGTCCCCAGCATGCGAAGGGCAAGGAAGCTGGGATGGTTTGTAGCTCTTGTGCCGGCATGTGTATTTGGTTGGTGAAAAATTGGCATCCTTCACAATGTCGGACGAGGTCTTCTACATCAGAGATGGCTGTGGGCCAATAGAAACCAGCTCGGAAAGCCTTGCCGACCAGTGTTCTCGAGGCCGCATGGTTGCCGTAGGAACTAGAGTGAATTTCGAGAAGTAGCTTCACTCCCTCTTCTTAGGTGATGCATTTCTGCAGTATCCCTTCCTTGGCACTTTTCCTCATCAAGTTGCCATCCACCAGCACGTAATGCTTGCTTCGACGAATTAGGCATTTGGTTTCAGTCTTGTTGGCGGGTACCTCGACGTTGGTGAGATACTTGATGAATTGCTCCCTCCAATCGGCGGCTGGCGAAGGTACTGAAGTGCCAGCTGCTCAGCAGGGGGAACTTCCTAAACTTCTTTAATGGATGGCGCTAGGAGATCCTGAATGAAGACCCTCGGCGGGATCACGGCGCGAGAAGAGCCCAACTTGGATAAGTGGTCGGCGAGCTAATTTTGGTCGCGTACCACATGGTGGTACTCGATGCCATATAATTTTCCTTCAAGCTTCTTGATTTCGGCGCAATATGCATCCATCTTCTCACTGGAGCAAGACTAGTCTTTGTTAAGATGGTTGATGACCAGCGTGGAGTCCCCGTATACCATGAGGCATTTGACACTGAGCTCAATGGCTATACGGAGTCCATGGAGACATGCTTCATACTCGACGGTGTTGTTGGAGGTCGAAAAGTGTATCCAGAGAACATATCGGAGCTTATCCTTGGTCGACGTAATAAACAGAATGCCCGCACCAGCACAGTTAATGTTAAGGGCGCCGTTGAAGTACATCACCCAGTGCTCGGTGTAGGTGGCGGCGATGGGCTCTTGGATCTCGGTCCACTCAGTGATGAAATCAGCAAGCGCCTAAGACTTGATCGTAGGCCTGCTTCTGAATTCAATTGAGTAGGTGCCGAGCTTGACAGCCCACTTGATGATACGACCGTTGGCCTCTTTGTTACGGAGGATGTCACCAAGAGGGAATTCGGTGACCATGGTGATCTTGTAATACTCGAAGTAATGACAGATCTTGCACGACATAATCAGAATGGCATATAACAAATTTTGGACCTGAGGATAACAAGACTTGGGCTCGTTAAGGACCTCGCTGATAAAATAAACCAGACGTTGCATCTTATAGGCGTGCTCGTCCTCCTCACATTCGACCACGATAGCTGTGCTGACAATGCGAGAAGTAGCGGTGATGTAGATCAGTAGAGTTTCATCTGGCTGTGGTGCCATCATGATCAGAGGCTTTGTTAGGAACAACTTGAGCTGCTCAAAAGCTGTATCTGCCTCCTCCGACTAGGAAAAACACTCGGAGGCCTTGAGGAGTTTGAAGAACGGTAGCCCTTTCTCACCGTGGTGTGATATGATGCTGCTTAAAGCAGCCATGCAGCCTATAAGTTTCTGTATGTCCTTGACGCATGTTGGCTATTTTATGTTGGTGATGGCGGAGACCTTGTCAGGGTTGGGTTCGTTGCCACGAGCGCTGATAATGTAGCCTAGCAGTATACCAGATGGAACTCCAAAGATGCACTTTGAAGGGTTCAACTTCCATTAGTACTTTTTCAGGTTGGCGAACGTTTCTTTGAGGTCAGCGATAAGCTCATCGGAGGTCTTGGACTTGACGACCACGTTGTCGATGTAAGCTTTGACATTGCGGCCGATCTATTGATCGAGGCACATCTGGATAGCCCTTTGATAAGTCGCCCTCGGCGTTCTTTAGTCCGAAGGACATGGTGGTGTAGCAGTATGCCCCGAAAGGCATGATGAATGACATCTTGATCTGGTCTTCTTCCTTGAGGGAGATCTGGTGATAGCCGGAGTAACAGTCGAGGAAGGAGAGCAGTTCACAGCTGGCGGTGGAGTCTACAACCTTGTCTATTCGAGGTAAACCAAAGGGGTCCTTAGGGCTGTGTTTGTTAAGATCAGTGTAATCAACGCACATTCTCCATTCTTTATTCTTTTTTCGAACGAGAATAGGGTTTGCTAACCACTCAGCATGATACACTTCTTTTATAAATCCTGCAGCTAAGAGCTATTTTATTTCTACCCTAATAGCCTCCTTCTTATCTGGCATGAATCGGTGGAGTTTTTGCTTGATCAGTTTGGCGGTCGATGAGATGTTCAAGGAGTGCTCGATCTTCTCCCGTGGTACCCCTGGCATGTCTGCAGGTTTCTAAGCAAACATGTCGGCGTTGGCACGTAGGAAGGAGACGAGCATGCTTTCCTATTTGGGGTCAAGGTGAGCCCCAATCTTCATGGTCTTGGAGGGGTTGTCAAGGCCGAGGCCGACCACCTTGACTTCCTTGGACTTGGCGGAGGCGTGAGGAGGCTCTAGCTCTAGGATCTCCATGTCAGTCGGCGGACATCGTCTTGGCTTCGATGACCACACTGGCCATCTTAATGGAGAGGTTGGTGGCTTTAGTGAGGGTGAGACTTTCTGTCTCATAGGCGTAGGCAATGGAGAGGTTGGCCCGCAGGGCCAGAACTCCTACAAGCGATGGCATCTTCAGCACCAGATACGCGTAGTGCGGTATTGCCATGAACTTGGCCAGAGCTAGCCAACCATGTATGGCATGGTAGTCTGTGTTGAAGTTGGCAACATAGAAATTGATGTGTTCGACGCGGTAGTTGCTTGCCATGCCTGAACTGTACTGGTAGGGTAATCTCTCCAAGCAGTTTAGGAGGCCCTGCCAGGTACCACACCCTAAAAGGAGGAGTCGGAGGGTGTGAGATCTGACAAACCAAGGCCCAAGCTCCTTTAGGGCTCCGGCGAAGAGGAGATTTAGAGTGCTCCCACCATCGACGAGCACTTTTCTAAAGAGCATCTTCTGGACGGTTGTGTCAAGGACAAGGGGAAAACACCCTGTGTAGGGAATGTTCGCCCACTGGTCAGCCCTGCTGAAGGTGATGGGGACCTCAGACCATGGACGATAGCTGGGGTTGGTGGTGGCATCTTTCGTATTGACGGAGAGCACCCGCCATGTGGCGAGCTTCCGTTCTCTTCTGCTCTTAGTGGAGGCAAGGCCCCCAAAGATGGTGGCGACCACCTTGTCGTGGTCCTGGAAGGCATTGTTGTTGCCTCTAGGTGGTCGTCGACCTCTAGCTCCATCGTTGGCATCGTCGTCTAGCTTCTTGTCCTGGAACTCCTTAGCCAAACCAAGGCAGTTCTTCATCTTGTGTTTGGCATTCTTGTGAAGAGGGCATGGGCCGTCGAGGATCTTTTGGTACTATTCATTGTAGTTGCGCTTAGCACGAGGTTGACTGACAGTGGCGATGATGTGGTCTGGCCGGCGGCGGTGATTTTGGCCAGACTTGGATCCTTCTGGCTGATCACGACCACTGTCACAATGATAACTGCGGTCGTCGAAATGGTGATCGTTGTGGCGTCGGTCGTCGGGGCAATCGTCCAAGCGGTGAGGTGGGCGATGAGTGCCCGCATCCTCGTTGAAGTGCACCTCGGCTTCCTTGGTGTCGGTGTACTAGTTGGCAGTAGTGATCATCTCGCCGATGCCCGTGGGTGGCTTGCGATTGAATTTGGAGCGAAGCTCACGATGGTAGAGTACTCGGATGAAAGCGGTGATGACCTTAGCTTCCGTGATGTTGGGAATAGAGTTCCTCATCTCGGAAAAGCATCGAATGTAGCTGCGGAGGAGCTCGGACGGCTTCTGGTTGATGCGGTTGAGATCATGCTTGGTGCCTGGTCGAGTACATGTGGCCATATAGTTGTCGGTGAAGACTTTCTTCAGCTCTTCCCAGGATCCAATGGAGTCCGGGTCAAGGGTAGTAAATCAGCTCATGGCGGGTGGCGTGAGCATGACGAGGAGATAATTTGCCATGACACTAGTGTCTCCTCCGACAGCGCGAATAGTAGTGGCATAAGCCTGTAGCCATTGTGTCGGGTTCATCCTTCCTTCATAGGGCTTGACCCCAACGATCTTGAAACCACGGGGCCACCGAAGTGTTTAGAGCGCCCTTGTGAAAGCTAGGGGGCCCTCAGGGTTGTCGACGCCATCGTCTGTAGCATTTTCGTTAGCGATTGGCTCGAGGGCTGAGTCTAGGTTGCCATACTCCTGCTCGTACTCCTAGCGGCGACATACTTTGTCTTCATGGCAACCGAAGCAATGTTGCTCGATACACCGTCGTGCATCCCAGAGGTTGCTGAGGTGCACTCGAGCGTCCTGTTCGACCTCCTAGTCATGTTGGTGATGTTGTTTGGCACGATGGCCCCCGGCTCCCCCCTAGAGAGGCAGTGATTGGTTAGCGAAACGGCTTTGACTAGAGCGGTGATTAGATGTTGGCGTAGCTGATCGGCGAATCATGCTCATAGAGCACGAAGGTCTCTGATCCTCATGAATCTCATTGACCTGATAGTGTGCCGCCTTAAGCATGGCAGCGACCTTGGCGAGCTCGGGCGTCTGCGGGTGGTGAGAGAGCTCATTAGCGGCCACTGCCAGATTGGTGCTTGGAGTCTTGAAGACGTCGTGGTCGTCAACGCGGAGAAACTCTTCGTCGAGGTCGCAGTGGAGCGGGAGCGGCCTTCCCTGTGAATCAAGCTGATTATAACGAGTAGCCTCGGCCCTCGCGATGGCCGCCTTGTTTTCTCAGTGCTAGGCGCGGTTGATGATCCGGTTCTCATGAGCGACATGCTCCTCCTCAGTTTCGCCGTTCTGAGGAGGGCTGTCGATGCTGATGTTGAAGATCGTGCCACCCCGGAAGGGTGGGAGAAGGAGTTGCTCGGTGAAGGTTTCGGCGAGGGTCTCCATAGAGCCGTGAGACTCGGAGCATGGATTTTCCTCTGGGATGGTCTGGAGGGACGCTCTGGGGCACCTGGCCTATATGTAGCATGTTGTCGGCTGGAGGAAATTGGACAGCAATCTGGTCAGCGAGTGGGTGGGCGCATCCCACCTGGTCAGTGAACTTGCCCTGCAGGGCACTTTGGTAAGTGGCGACGACGTTGGTGTGCCCAAAGGGCATAGCCATGACTTCTAGAGTTTTCTGAGCAGCCTCCTGATAGATTTGGATCGAAGGGTGGTCGGCACCGAACCAACATGTCCAGAGCTAATTCGGCGATGGAGAGACAATCGGCGAGCTTCAAACCAACCCGATCGATGGATTCGATCAGATTGTCGTTATTGATCTGCCTCCTCTAGTAGCGAGGAAGCGGGCAGTGAGTTGTTGATGAAGGAGACCTCGGAAGCGGTTTTGAGATCGGATCTACAGTCGTAGGTGCGGGGATGATCGGAGCAGACTCGATCTGCACCGGCTCAAGGAGCTCTCCGACTCCGTCAGCGTTGATGATCCATGAGATCGATCTGACCATGAAGATCTGGCCAGGCTGCAGGAGGGACAAAGCGCCTGTGGAAAAAGTCATCTTGTTCGACAAGGAAACAACACACAAGCCCCTACCTAGCGCGCCAACTGTCGACAGAATATCGTCGGCAGTCCTCCGAGGGGTATCCCACAAAGGTAGATTGATCGGCAGAGGAGCATGAGATCAAGAACAAGAAGGCAACAGAGACACACGAGTTAGACATGTTCAGGCCGTCAGTATGACATAACACCCTACTCCTATGGTCTGTTGGTTTGTATTAGCTATTGTATGATATTGCATGCATTTAGAGGGGGTCCCTGCCCACCTTATATAGTCCGGAGAGCAGGGTTACAAGTCAGTTAGATCTAGGAGATAACCGGAAAGTAATAACTAATTACAGGAATCTTGGGATCATACATATTGTAACAGATCTCGTAGTATCTTCAGAATATCTTCCATATGTCTTGCGGAAGGCGCCAACCAGAGTCGTGCCCCACAAGGCTTCGTCTTATGGGCTGGGCCGCCCCTTGGGGCGCAGCCCATGTGGTCTGCTGTGGGTATCCGGGGTCATACCCCCCACAGCGATGCATCTGTGTTGTTTGGAACCTAGAATAGTTTCTGTTGTGCACTATTTTTGACCAAGTTAACTGCAGAATTTGGAAAAGAGTTCTATAAGGAAGTTGTGGAGGATTTTATAAGCTTTCTAATGGTATAAGCTACAATATCATTGGATAACATAATTGGAGTTACAACCGTTTTACTGTGCTATTGTTTTTCTACTTGCGAGGAAATTCCAGATTTCTTGTTCTTGCCCCTACATGAGAGTTTCTTTGTGATGTTAGGATGTCCTTATGCTAGTTAATCCATCTAAAAGAATGTCCAAGCTATGCTTGGTGTCCCCTAGTTTATTTTTAAGGGGGTAGCCAAGTTGAAGAATTTGTAAGATGAAGAATCATACGTTCTAGTTGCGCAGCGGAAGCGTGGTGGTACCCAAAGATGTGAAAGAATCTCAGAGTCTCAATGAGGTTTGATTAAAGATTCAAGGGAAGTTTGACCAAGATCATCAAGATATTGATAATGCTACTGGAAGAGGTTTTAAGTTAGTTTGGATCAAGAAACCTCAGGTAAGTGTTTGAAGGAATCCAAGAAGAGGTTGGAGTAAAACCTAAGTATTAGCTTTGCCAGATCCGAACAAGAGTTTCATATCTACAATGATGCACCTTGTCAAGAGGTGGGATGTGTCCTTATGCAGAAGAAAAGTAGTGGCTTGTTCATTAAGTCAATTAAGGAAGAGTGAGTTGAACTACCTAACTTGCATCTGAAGTTATCCATTATGGAGCATGGAAGTAATATCTTCTTAGAAGAAAAGGTGACATTTAGGAGGATCACAAGAATCTACAGGACATCTTCACTAAGTTGGTCTTGAGCTTGTGCTATCCTCGTTGGAATGAGATTGATTATGACTTGGAAAAGTGCTAACACCTAGAGAAGTAAAAGTCGCAACAGATGCTCTTAGCAACGGAGAATCATGCTAAGAAGGTTCGGGTGACACCAAGGACTAAGAATTGCATTTCAGGTTCGAGCAACTTAACTAGAATCAATAAAAGATTGGTAGTAGAATCTTCTTCTGACCAAGAGATTCATCAGGCTTCGTTGGAAGGTGGATATTTTAAGAAAGAGAATTGGTATTATATGAAAAGTGGCCTAGTGATTGGAGATACCAAAGTATGGTTGAAGTATTTTTCAAAATCTTGGAATTAGTATGACGAGATATTTAGAATAAGGTTGACAGGTATGCAAAGTAAGACGAAATCCTTATCAAGAAGATGGAACTACATGAGGAAGTAAAGAACAATTCAAAGATAGAGTATTCTTATCTCCTAGTCGATGTTCTCCGAATATCGAGGACGAGATTCATCTTAAGGGGGGTAAAATTGTAACACCCAAAAATTTGCTCTTTTTGAAATAGGTGTAAATTGTGGTAATTTTGACTTTTTGTGCTCATGAAAACATAGGAAAATAATTTTTTTTCCATTAAATTAAAATTCATCATAAGGTAGAAACATGTTTGTGCATACATGCCCTTGCATTTTATTTATTTGGTTGAGTGGTTTTGATGGAAAATTTAAAATGGTTTAAATTGCTTTTGCAAATGAAGTTAAAATTGACTTTGAACTAAAAGAAAAGAGAATTTGAAAATAAAATAATTTAAAAAGTTGTAAAATTTATTTTTGGAAAACTTACTAAAATTGTTCATTTTGTTTGAATTGAAAAGTGTGTTTGAAACCCTATTTGAATTCGACTTTGATCATATTTGAATTTGGATTGAAAATGGGAAAATGGAAAAGCACTCCTCTTCCCCTTTTTGGCCCAGCGACCAGCCGCTCCACTGTACCACTCCCTCCTCGTAGCCCAGCAGCCGCCGGCTCGCTTCCCGCTTCCTCCTCCCCTTTTCCCTGCGTGGGCCGAGTCGGCCCAAATGTTTTTTTCTACGTAGGCCCGCTTCCTCCTCTTGCGCACAGGCCCAGCCGGCCGCTCCTGCTCCCGTTTCCCCTCTTTCCCTTTCGCGTAGTTCGGCCCACGCTAGCACGCAACCCAGCTCAAAGCACCGCACCGCGCATCCCCTCCTTCTCTCCTATGCCGATAGGTGGGGCCACCCTGTCAGCACCACATTCTCCCTCGCGTAGCCCCGCCGGAGTCTGCCGTCGCATCATGTGTTCGTGTCCACCCTGTCTCCTCGATGCCGTGCGCCACAAGCCGTCTCGTCCCATAAGTATCAACCGAGGCCACGCCATTTTCCCTGAACCTGAGAGCACGTTGCCCTCACCTCGAGCCAGCCTAGCGACATCACTCGGATCCCGCCGATGGAGCTTGACGTCATCGAGTCGCCTCCATGCTTTCTCCATCGTCGGGAACCCTCTTGGTGAGCTCGCCTCAACCTCCTCTCTCCTCCTATGTTTTCCCCATCGAAAACCATGGCCCTAAGGTCGTTTTTGAGATTTGCCGCTGAGCTCCGTCATCGGCCATGGCGCGCCGCCGTGATTTCCCCTGTTCTGGCCGGCCGCCGTCGCCTTTCACCCACCGATCTAATCACGGCCGTCCAACTCTAATCCAACGGCCCAAGATCCAAGTTACCCCTTCGCTGTTAGATTTACCAAAGGCCCCTTATAAATATTTGAGACTTAACCCGTGGTCCATTGCATCTTTACCGACTTTGTTTTCTTTTTTTGAAAGCGTATTTTGTTTCGGTTAGATTGAAAATATGTTTTCACTTATTTACAGATTTGCCACTATTTTCTTTAGGCGATAACTTCTCCGTTTTAACTCTGATTTGACCCGTTCAACTTGCGTTAGGTTTGTAATTTCATAATCTACATGTTTATACTACTGTTTGATATATTTTTAACTTTTAAATTCATGATTAGATTTAATCTATTATTTTATTAAAGGAAATCATGTTTAATTCATATTTTCTACGTTTTAACTCCGTTTTGACTCATTTAAGTTGTGTTGGATTCGTAACAATGTGATCTACGCGTTAGTAATAATTTTTACTATGTTAATTATTCTAGAAATTCATGGTTTAAACTCTAATTTGATTAATAATTATGTAATTACATTTATAAATAAAATATGATTAATTATATTTTTGTCTTCTAAATTCAAATATGAATTTTGACTTAATAGAACTCAGGTATTTCTCTAAAATATCTTATACATCCTTTTATATCGATAAAATTTATAAAGCTCTTGGTTCACTTTTATAAAGCAAATCTTTCGGTAGTTGTATCTTTTTCGTTATAGCTCCGATTATTGTGCTTTTCCCGTTTGTGTGTTCGTAGCGAGACGTAGATTCATTTTACAAACTTTTCCTCTTGATTTTATGATTGGTGTATTGTTCTAATTTAGATCTATTGTTTGCTTCATGTATGATTGTATGGATGCTTGTGTGGTGCTTTATGATTAAGTCCAGTCGGTGATATATACGTGGTGCTCAAGAAGAAGAAGAACGTTGAATATTAAAGCTTACCGAAGGATCGGTGTTTTAAGGCAAGTATAGCATGGGATCATCCTTGTTGTCCTATACACCTTTAATCATTTAATTCATACTACATGTGTCTACCTTGACTACCACTAAGGCTGTCCTAGTACTTTGTACCTTGTGCCTTGATACCTATGGGGTATTGCATTGGGTAGCTTTGCTAGTGCTCAACTACAACCATGATCTGGTAACTTGACTAATGGTATATGCAATAAACATTAAAAAATGACTTTTTAGCAACTTGGAAACAGGGGGCTGGAGTGTTTAGCTACTTTCTAAATGCTTTAGATTCCTCTCCCTAAGGACTTATCTGAAGTGATCATCAGAGACTTACAGTACAACCATGAGGACTATATGGCTCTGGTCTTAGTCTAGTACCTTGCTCTTTCTAGTTTGTAGCAGTTTACCGAAAGGGCAAAAGGGGCATACTAGGTTGGGTATGGGCCTCATCCCTAGGGTGTGTACTATGCTGTGTGTATCAGTGTCACTTTTGGAGATGACTCCATAACACTTGGGAGATGGAATCCTTAGCGGCTGCTCCTTATTAGAACGACTAGGGAAAAGCTTCATAGTGTACCCTGCCTGCTCACCTTAGAAGTGTTTTGGGAGTTATAAACCCGGGCATATGGGTAACACAACTCATGGTGAAAGTGTACAATCTTTGTAGAGTGTAAAACTGGTATATCAGTCGTGCTCACGGTCATGAGCGGCCTTGGAACCCTTACGGAATAGATGATCACTAATGGTTAATGATGATGAACACGGATGATACTAATGATAAAGATGCTCACTAATGATTACTGTTTATGCTATTCATTATTCATGTTTACCTAATCATGTGTTTAAATGGGCTTGTAATAAACTTGTTGCTACTCCTATACTAAAATTGTGACAATTAAAAGCTAATCACAGTTGAACCAGTGTCAGCCTTTTGAGCCTCATGAACCCCATGTTATATTTGTTGAGTACGACATGTACTTACGCTTGCTTTACTTTTCAAATATTTGGATGAAAATCCTGGATGGGTACCAAATTGCTAGAGTTTGGAGGAATTAGGCTTGTGATCAACCAGTCAGTTACCCCTGTGGATTTGGAGTCTTTGCCTAAAGATTGGAGTTGTCTTTTCACTGTCTATACTCTGAGGTTATAATCTTTATACTAATACGCTAAGTATTTAAGCATTGTCTTTTGATATTACCCTTATTTGTAGCTATATGTGAGATTTGACTTCCTGGGCTCACATATGGTGTGTATCTAGTTTTGTTTTTAAAACCAGGTGCTACAAGGAGTCTTGGTGCTAAGATTGCAGGGTTTGGGTCTTTGGATCTAAAACCGGTTCGGTGTGTCGTGCTCCACCAAAACGATAGTTATCATCACCTGCCCGAAGATCAGGATCCCCATCCCCATCAACATAAGCCTTAGTTGTAGGAAGAGAAAAAGGCATAACATCTTTATTGCCTTGGTGAGGATCCACAAATACCACATATATTGAGAGACATGAGAGTGTCACACAATGGAATCTCTGAGTTTTATTTTGAAATCTTATAAAAACTCCAGAATAATGGTAGAACAAAGAACTTGAGACATAGTGCTTGACTTGATTGTTCTGTCTTTCAATTGCTCAAGACCCAAGTGAGGGCTGAGAAGCCCCATGATTGAAGGTATTATGGGTAAGTTTAAAAGTCAGATAAGTTTATTCTAATCCGGAGGAGAATTTTTGATTGAACGCATATGTACTTTTGAGGTGTGAAAACATTGTAGCAACTCCTAATCCATTGCTGAGTTTAGATTTGCTCAGGGACTAACAAATGTTAAGCTTGGTGGAAATTATTGACGGTCACTAATACCAATTATAAATCATAAACATAACCTACATTTATATTTAATTCCATCAGTAAACATAGGTATAGGGGTTTAAATTAATGAATTCCATGAGCTTTGGTAAATATTTGTATGCTGGAGGATTTATCCAGAAAATAGCTCTCGGGACCACTTTCATACACTCCAAACAAGCAAACCGACGACAACAAGTGATTCAACCCATGAAAGACAACTCTAGAAGGTTCTAGAAGACACCACGCCAAAGCTTGGGCCAAATGGCCATGAAAGTGGGCCGACCAACCCAAGCCCTAGGCTGGCCGGCCTGCTACGGAGTCCATTTTCCATCCACTGCCTTGTATGTGTTTCCAAGATCTACACCGTTAATTTAAGGCGGTTTATAGTCGGTGCATCCAATAGTGATCGAGGGAATTGACGTGGCTTGATGATGTGGTGATTCCTTGTCCCCTACTCCACCTCGATTCCTTGCCCCCTACTCCTCCTTGGCCTATATATAGTAGCCCCAATCCCCTGGAGCCATTCTAAAACCCTAATTCATATCATGAGGATCAGAGCCAGCTATCAAGAGAAGATTAGTCCTCCATAGGATCTAGTCTTATAAATAATAGTAAGATAGAGAGTGAGGGAAGAGTTTGGAGAAGGTGTCGGCCTATTGGTGGTCTCTCTATGACTTGTACCTTGGTAGATTTGAGTTCTATCTGAGCTTGCGTCTGAGATTTCTCTACTAATCAACTTCTGATTCAAGTAAGCATCTTGGTTATATTGTTCTTCAGGTTCACGACACTCTTTTGACTGCTTTATTCTCTTCCTAGGGGCAGTAGAGTATTAATCATAAGTGTAAGCGTGGTGCTTATACTTAGGTTAATCATGGATGCACCCTACATTCCAGAAGAGACTGTTGCATTCCAAAGTGCAACTAACATCTCCAAGGGGAGAGCTAGTGATCATAGATCTGCTTTGATGTTTAGTAGGAAGAGACTATTGCTGCACAAACTTCAAAGAGACATAGGAATAGGTGGCTCCTAAGTCAAACAAGACTACAACAGGGGCTCTTTCTACTTCTACCTTTCCACACACAACTTTAGGGGCTTCCATTGCATTCCTTGACGTGACATGGTTGAGTCTTCCATGATCTCTAGAGGATGCAGCTGGCATGCTTTGAGTCAGTGGTGATTGACTCTCAAGTTGTCCAAGCTGAGCAAACTGTTGATGCTAAGGACAAACTTGGGCCTTGTGATCGATCCGGTGACATGTGTGGCAAACAACAATCACATTCTTCTTCTTCTTCTTGCTCTTAGTGCCCTTGGTAGGTTTTGCAGCACATGGCTCAGGAATAGGCTCAATTGGGTATTGATAATTGATCCCCTATGGTAGATAGCAAAGCTATCCCTAGGCTTGTTGTGGTGGGGGTCTAGGTAGCTTCCTATCTTCAACTCTGGGCCTTTAAGAACTTGAATACTCAAGATTCGACCGAGGCATTTTTCTCTTCTCATTGTGGAGCGCTTCTTGTTCTAGCGAAATCTACTTTAGATCGATCTCCACGAGAGTGTTGGTATTTTTTAACGCACACAAAAAATTCCGCAAGAGCACGGATACCGTTATAGCTTTTACTCGGGAGTATTCTAGAGTATTGTATTTATCCACAGGGAAACAATGGTTAAAGAACTTGATAGTTCACCATCATGTATCTACTAATTAGTATACCAACTAGATTAAAGTAGGGATCAGTGATAAGTGATAAATGATAAGAGTTATGAAATATGACACACACATAAGAGAATTCCATGGTAAAATAAAGGAGTAGCTTAGCTAGATTGAGAGGACAACGGGTGAGTTCAAGGTTCCTAAATACTTCTCTATTATTTTGGTTCTATTCTAGTTTAGACTAGAAGGTAACAAAAACATGTGTAGATATAGCAATCGTACACAATGGTACTTTGGGACATCGGAACACTAGCCACAGAAAGGGATGAGAAAGGGACTAGGAAGCTCCAACTATGGTCGTACAAACACCAACCCAAACGTGGTGGACTACGTCGGCCATCAAGGCTGCCACCACCTGAGGCTACCACAACTATCCATGGGATTGAGTGCAATCTTAGGTAACTCATAGTCTAGACACCACGTCTACACTATTAATTACTACTCTAATCACATATAATAACTAGAGCACTCGATGCGAGCGGAGATCCCATGCCAGGGTATGATAACTATACTAACCACACACATGAGAGCATAAAAGTAAATAGAGAAGATAATTGTATCTAAAGCATAAGTCTTGCCAAGGTAAGATACAAAGATATACCAGACCTCCGAAGATTTCTCTAAAACCTGAGCATAACTCGACTCTCCCTAACTCTCAACTTAACTAATCTAATTCTACATCTTGAAAGTGTTGTGGAGATATCTCTCTTGTTGAATGCCTCGATCCCGAATGAGATGGCCTCCAGGAGGGGGTCTGGGTGCCCTTATATAGGGGGAGATGGAGTAGCGGCCAAAGAATCATGGTGTAGTAGGTGCAAGGACTCTAGGTGGAGTAAGGAGCAAGGAATCGCTATGTCATTGATCCGCGTCAACTCCCTCGATCACTGTTGGATAAACTGACCTAAAACAACCTTAAAATCAAGGGTTTAGATCTTAGGAAGGTGTACATGGTGGTAGAGGGTGAGGGGCCACCCTAATGGGCTAGACAGCCTCCCCATTGGGCTGACTGGCCCACTATGGTGCCAGGTGGGCTCCTCCTTCTGGTGGCGAGGCTTGGGCTCCGTCTTGAGTCATCTTTCGCAAGTTTCGTGGGTTGAATCACTTGTTGATGTCGGTTTGCCTATTTAGAGTGTATGAAGGTGGTCCCAGGAGCTATTTTCTAGATAAATCCTCCTGCATTCACATATTCACCAAAGCTCATAGAATTCATTAGTTTAAACCCCCTATACCTATGTTTGGTAATGGAATTATGTGTATATGTAGGATATATTAATGGTTTATGATTGACATTAACAACCATCAATAAGTTCCCCAACACTTACCCTTTGCTAGTCCCTGAGCAAAGTTAAACTTGAACAATGGATTAGGAGTTGCTACAATGTTTTTATGCCTCAAAAGTACACATGCGTTCAAACAAAAATTCTCCTCTGGATTAGAATAAACTGATGTGACTTTCAAACTTACCCATATTACCTTCAACCATGGGGCTTCTTAGCCTTCACTTGGGTCTTGAGTAATTGAAAGACAGAATGATCAAGTCAAGCACTATGTCTCAAGTTCTTTGTTCAACCATTGTTCTGGAGTTTTTATAAGTTTTCAAAATAAAACTCAGAGATTCCATTGTATGATACTCTCAAGTCACAATATATGTGGTATTTATGGATCCTCACCAAGGCAATAAAGATGTTATGCCCTTTTCTCTTCCTACCACTAAGGCTTATGTGGAGTTCCTAGGTAGGGAGAAAGCTCGGGCATACTTGCAATGCATATATTATAAAGTCAAACAACGAATCCAAAGAGAGTTGAGTCATACAATCAAATCAAGATGTGCATGTGTGTGGATATATGAGGTGAATATATGTGGTGGCTAACCTAATTCTACTTTGCTCCTTGAAAGCATATCTTTCTCTTGAAACTTAGAAATATTTTTGTGAGAGAACATGGGCTATCTTATTCATCTCTTTTTTTTCCTTTTCTTTTTTCAAGCGGGCATCTAAGTACCCATTATTTTCAATATCTCGGACACTTTTGTGTCCATTTTTTCTCAATTCTCTCTTTTTTTCATGAATAACTTTTGCACAACCATATTCTCTTTTTCTGCAACAAAACTTTGAGAGATAGCTTAAAGAACTTGGAGCATTAATTTGGTGGATGGAAAACCTAACAAACATGTTTTTGTGTTCACTCCTAGTGTAGAAGTAGAACATTTTGGGGTGGATCTAAATGGAATGGCATGTTTTTGCTCCTACCCCCAGTGTAGGAGTAGTGCATATGTGTGTAGAGCGTACGTGATCTTGATTTTGATAGCATGACAAACCTCTCACAAGAGTCAACAAAGCTTGACAAAACTCAATGCAAAAGCATGCAACATATATGTGGAAGTTTTCCTAGCCTGAATAATATGTATGGCACTGGTGGGAATTCAAGCTTTGCCATATAGGAACTCATCATGTAGCATTTTTATGTTTTTCAAAAGAAATCTCTAGAACTTTAGTGTCACTTGGAACAGGATAAATAGTAGCTCAGACCTTCTCATATTATATCTGTCAACTACCTATACTTAGATCAAGCAAATGCTACCCACGAGTTTCAGGTTCAGAGTAAATCCTTATATTAAAACAATCTTATCCAAAACCCGGGAGAATTCAAGGCTGAAAACTATATACTTGAAAGAAATTACAATAGAGCAACTATTCATCATTTATATTTTAAGAGATTATCTTCAGAGTCCTTGTTTATTTTATTCAACAAATTAAAGTAAACTAGACACACCCTCTTTATTAATTTTTATTTTTAGATCACACATAATACCTATATATTTCTATAAAGATAACTTTTTATTTCATTTTTAGTTATTCATCTTTTTTTATAATATATATAAAAGCAAGCTAAGAATAATAAAAGGAAAAGAAATACTTATCTAGATACACGGGGGATGCCATCTTCCCCAAGCTGATTGTTGTCGTGGTTGCTCAATGAGGTGGCCGGATGTGAAGGTGCTGGAAAAGAGCCTCCCAATTTTGATTTTTGTTGTTGCTGTTGTTACTGGAGGCTGGCCATTTCTTACCTGCCATTGTGCATGAATATGTAACGTAACTTGTATGGCAGCATTTGTCTCTTCAATGGTTGCGAGTCTGTTGTTGAAGCGGTGGTAGGTCACCTGAGAGTCATAATACCCTCGGCCAGAGAAAGACATGCGTCCTCCCTGATGCCCACTTGAGGTTGCTTCATAATCTTGCCTTTGGTAGTTGTGGAAGTTTATTGATTGAGTACCTCGGTTCACTCTTGAACATGAGGATTCTTTAGGGAGACGCCTCTAGTAGTGACGCTTTCAATGGTGGTGCCGCCTTATTTTGCCAAACCCATCTTGGTTTTGAGTTTGATTTAGGTTTGACAGGTTCATCCTTTCTTCACTTGTTCCTCCTCCTTGTTTAGCGTTTCAAATTCAACCATCAGTAATAGAAACTAGAGACATCTTGTGTACATCATTATTGCCGGTTCCGAACTTTCACTTGTACAATTTGGAGGATCGATTCCCCCACACTTTGCTCAAAGTGTGTTCTAGTCATCAAGACAAGGTAGAGATCAAGTGCATGGGCTCTGTTGGTGAAAAAACACCAATAGAACCAAAACTTATTTATACTTCTCTAGCCTTAGGTAGAATGAATGATGATAAGATTGATGTTATGTGCATTGTTCATTCTTTCAGCATGGGTGATAAGATCTGAAGGATGATTGTGACATTTGAATACATTTGTCAAAAAGAGTGGAGTTGCTTAACCTATTAAAGGATTGTCCATCTTAACATAATGTATCAAACTTTACTTGATTATGACTATCATCTTCCAAAGATAAGATATATAACATTTTAGCTCAATTGGTTAAGACTATGAGATCAAGAAAGTGGCGCTATGAACAAGCTTAAGGAACAAGACATGTTGAGTTAATCAGATTGAATCAAGCAAAGTTGTAACTCAAACATGTTTGTTTCTTTATTTATGTGAATAGTAAGATCAAAGGAAAACGTTTTAAATAATGACCACTTACCTTAAGATGTTACCTTCATCATTGGAGCATGATGACACCACGTGACGAAGGGTAGATGACTTGTGATGGTCTTTTCCTTTTGCTTGAAACTTTCTTTGCTTGATTAACCTTGCATCTTGTCTCCTATGTCACACTCCTTTCTTATCCTCTTATCAAGCCATCCTTTTGTCTTTTCTTTTGTGGATCTTGGCATTTTATTTGGACCTTCTGCTCCATTCATTATTTCATTCCTACAAAATATTAGTGGACAACACATGCCCGAAGGAATACAACAAGTTTGAAATACAGGTTGTTGTCCATAATTTGTGTGATTTTTATCTATGCCAATGAAAAGGTGCTTTTTCAACTACTTTAGCATAGATTTTGTTTATCATGTTTGACAACAAATTTTATTTGTTCGCTGCATTCAAGCATGGTTCAAGGCAAAGATAACTTGCAGCAAAAGACAAAGTGAATGAATTTTGATACTCACAGTTCTTCCTTTGATGAAAAATGAGCTGTGTCTTCTTTTGCGCAGAGTTGTTGGAGTTCATCGCATGCCTTGATTCATCTCCAGTGTGGGTTCATCTCAGGACTTTTCCAAATTAAATTTGAGAATTTCCTGCAGGGGTTAGTCTAACAAAAATAACTAGTGTCTACAAAAGCAATTTTTAGCTCAATAACCAAACTAGACTCCATGTCTAATTTTGATTAAGAAAGGCATTTTAACCTAAGAACCATGCTTAATTTAAAAGCCTATGGAAGTATGTACAAAACTTCCAAACCAAAGCACACTAGGGTAGACAAAAGTAGCATGAAATCATTTTAGAGATTTACTCAAATAGAGATGAAAGAGCATGATCATGGTGAGTTATTTTTATAAGATAAAAGATGTAGGTGGCTTGGATAATATGCATGGAACTAAACATGTTGTGGATTTGATGTGAGAGAATTCAATCTAAATGGAATGGATGCATGGATTATTCCAACTAAACATGAAGTGGAATGCAAAATGTTAAAAAGATAACTACTCATTAAGTTTAAAGTCCATGAGCAAGACTATCTCACCTTTCTTGATCATACTTACCATGACTCACAAGATATAATTTATGAGTAGTGCAGTGTCTTTGTTCAGTCTTTTGAGATGTGATTTGAATTCTTGTGACGACAACCTTTTCTCCAATCTACACATGGTTAGAATAATATATATGTTTACAAACCTGTGAGATGTTAGGGTTCTAGTGTTGATGAATCATGATTGTTCAGGCACCCTGGGTTCTTCAATATTTTCTTCTATTCTTGTGGAAGTTTGCCGAAAGGTCGAAACAGCATCTGTTGTCCTATCTATTTCACAATTTAACAGAACAAGGGTAATCCCACAAAAGCTAGTCGTACACTAAATTAGCAGACATCAAGGTCAATATCAAAATCTTTATGCCAATTGCTTCCTCGGCAATGGCGCCAAAAAGCTTGTTGGTATTTTTTAACGCACACAAAAAATTCCAGCAAGCGCACGGATACCATTATAGCTTTTACCCTAGGAGTATTCTAGAGTATCGTATTTATCCACAGGGAAACAATGGTTAAAGAACTTAATAGTTCACCATCATGTATCTACTAACTAGTATACCAACTAGATTAAAGTAGGGATAAGTGATAAATGATAAGAGTTATTGTTGGCGGTCACTAACAACAACATTCGACCACCAATTATAGACCAAAACAGGAGAAACTAACACATTTTTAGCACACACATATATATATATATATACTATTGACCTAGTTCCACTTGTATTCGAGAAAACATGTTTTGTAGGACACATCTTTGAATCAAGTGAAAAATACATAAAATAAAGATAAAAGCGAAAAGCAGAACACGTATTTTAGAAATGCACAAATTAAGAAACATGGATAAGCCCACCTACACATCAAATTTGGGCCGAGCACCTGATGTGGAGAGGATCCAGGCCCAGTCAGCCGCCCATAGCACGAAGTCTGGTGGCGAGGGGGCCAGCGCTAGGTGCGACCAAACCAGGGGTGCGCCCGCACCCCCACCACCGCCATCTAGGCCCACCATTTTGCAGGCGGTTGCATGCCTCCATGCTTGGTCGGTTTATGTGTGTTTCCTAAAATATCTCCCCCAAACCAACCAAGAACCACTATTTAAGAAGAGGAGGAGCTCATGCTTCTACACACATGAATTTGGAGTTCTACCTGACTACCTCTACTTGTATTCCTTAGCTTAGTCCTTAGTTCTTTAGTAGTATTTGGAGCAAGAGCAAAGCTATCAAGGAGAGCTTGTCTCCTTGGAAGAAGTGCTACTCGTTATGAATAATTCCATAAATAGTTCTTCCAAGTTCAAGGCTCTCATTTCATTTATATAGCATTGGATATGAAGTAGAGTATAGTTTTCATGTTATAATCATGATATATGAACTAGTATATAGTTTGTATGTGATGATCTTAACATGTTCAACTTCATGCTTTAACATTCATATGACTTGATGAGTAGAATTAGGGCTAGGGTTGAGGTAGCGGTTCATCGTGCCTTCGGGTGTGCCCATATCCATGCTTGTCAATCTGTAGGGTTGGAGTCCCGGGGGGGGGGTATGGGTAGTTTCTATGTAATCGAGCATGGTGCTTGGGTACATAGGAGGATATGAATACATTTCCCTTTCCACGGTTGAGGGGTAGGCGGTAGGTGGTGATAGTCCTATTCGTCCATTGTAATCCCCCACGTTCGTCTAGGTTGTAGGAGTCTAAATTGTCACATGAGGATGCTGGCAGACCTAGTACTCGGTGGCCTCTCGACCTATCTCACACTTAGTTCTAGCTCTAACCATATTTGTGGTATGATTATCAACTATTCTTTGCAAGGCTATATTAGAATATGCCTGCTCTACTTAGGAATATTCTTTTATTCTTTATTTACCTTTTATCCTTGAGGTAGATCCAGATGTGTGTCCACTATCCTTGAATACCATTGTTACCCCTGCCATGAATTATGGTCTATTATGCACGTATGGAATCATGTTTATGTCAATGATAAACTTGGTACATCTTGCCCTCATTTGGGAAAATATAAATAACTGATACCCTGAATACTTCTAGGTGCAATGCTACAACAATAGATCTATACGCTTGCAGAATTGTCTGTAATCTTAAGGACTATCATAGTTGGTGTTCCTTAGCAGGCATTGCTAAGATTAACTCAATCTTAGTAACGGTGTTAAGGAATACCAACAGGTGTTTCTAAGTGCCATTACCCAGTGACTATAAACCCCAATGAGCATCTCTGGCGCCAATGCCGAGGGAATACATTCCTGAGTAGTGACATTTATGAAATACCAATAGGCATTTCTGGCGCCTGTTGCTAGTGATGGACTTAAAACCTCCTCACTTGGTGATCACAGTTAAGAAATACCAATAGTTATGAAATATGACACACACATAAGAGAATTCCATGGTAAAATAAAGGAGTAGCTTAGCTAGATTGAGAGGACAATGGGTGAGTTCAAGGTTCCTAAATACTTCTCTATTACTTTGGTTCTATTCTAGTTTAGACTAGAAGGTAACTGAAACATGGGTAGATATAGCGATCATACACAAAGGTACTTTGGGACATCAGGACCACTAGCCACAAAAAGGGATGAGAAAGGGACTAGGAAGCTTCGACTTTGGTCCTACAAACACCAACCCGAATGTGGTGGTCTACGTCGGCCATCAGGGCTGTCACCACCTGAGGCTACCACAACTATCCATGGGGTTGGGTGCAATCTCAGGTAACTCATAGTCTAGACACAATGTCTACACTATTAATTACTACTCTAATCACATATAATAAGTAGAGCACTTGATGCAAGAGAAGATCCCATGACAGGGTATGATAACTATACTAACCACACACATAAAAGTATAAAAGTAAATAGAGAAGATAATTGTATCTAAAGCATAAGTCTTGCAAAGGTAAGATGCAAATATATACTAGACCTCCAAAGATTTCTCCAGAACCTAAGCATAACTCGACTCTCCCTAACTCTCAACATAACTAATCTAATCTACATCTTGAAAGTGTTGTGGAGATATCTCTCTTGTTGTATGGCTCGATCCCAAATGAGATGGCCTCTAGGAGGGGTCTGGGTGCCTTTATATAGGGGTCGAGGTGTAGTAGGAGGAAAGGACTCTAGGAGGAGTAAGGGGCAAGGAATTAGCATGTCATCAATCCGCATCAACTCCCTCGATCACCATTGGATAAACTGACCTAAAACTACCCTAAAATCAAAGGTCCAGATTTTGGAAGGTGTACGTGGCGGCGGAGTGCGAGGGGCCACCCCCATGGGCCGTGTGGCCTCCCCATTGGGCTAGCTGGCCCACTATGGTGCCAGGTGGGATCCTCCTTCTTATGGCGAGGCTTGGGCTCCGTCTTGAGTCATCTTTCACAGGTTTCATGGATTTAATCACTTGTTGATGTCGGTTTGCCTATTTGGGGTGTATGACGATGGTCGTAGGAGCTATTTTCTAGATAAATCCTCCTGCATTCATATATTCACCAAAGCTCATAGAATTCATTAGTTTAAACCCCCTATACCTTGTTTGGTAATGGAATTAAGTGTATATGTAGGATATATTAATGGTTTATGATTGACATTAACAACCGTCAATAGAGAGTAGTCGTGTTGATCAGCTTCTTCAGAGTCAAACAATGACGAGCGACAAGAATGCTTCATAAGGCTTGGGGGGAGACCCTTCATGTAGTAGTGTTTTCTTTGCTTCTTAGTTTTCATGTACTCAGGCACATATCTCATCAGCTGTATGAACTTGGTGGTGTACTCTCTAACAGTCATGGTACCCATCTACAATTTCTTGAATTCTTCTACCTTTTCTTCCATTGTTCCTTCCATGAGGTGATACTCGCAGAATGCTTCTACAAACTCTATCCAACCAATGTTGGTAGGGTCAGGGTGGATAGCTCAAAAGCATTCCCACCACGAGTTAGTAATGCCTCTGAGCGGATAGGTGGCAACGTTCACACCTTCCTTCTAAGTGCATTACACCAGTTCTAGCCTCCTTTTGATTCCATGTAACCAGTCAATTGCCTCAATTGAGTTCTTAGCATGATCAAAGGTGGGAGGTTTCAGCCTGAAGAACTCCTCGACCTTCTTGCTGAGAGGCTTGCGAGATGGCTTAGGTGCTATTGCATCGGCAATCTTTCTGCAGGATATGGGTCTGGTAAGCTATAGCTGCTATCAAGCTAGGGTGCTTCTAGGATCTTAGGTCCTAGACTCTGGTCAAGCTCTGGGTGCTCAAGGTTCACACCAGGGTCGACATCCATTGGACTCTCCAAGCTGAGACTACTAATAGGTTGTCTAGCTCATTTAGCTCGAGCCTTTTTCTTGTCTAACCTCGATATCCTTCTTAGGACTGGCATCTGGTCAACAAAAGGGTAAGGCGGGCTTGGTTAAGTTACCTAGAGGTGAAGTCTCACACAAGCACATAGAAAAAGTTTTTACTATGCCTACACTCAAGCATAAGAAACACAACAAACAACACAAGAGTCAATCACTCAAGCAGCATTACAATCCTAAGCACACAACTAACTAGTCGAAATAGTACAACAGGGAGGGTCTACTAAACATCAGCTTCTTCGATAGGGGTAGTCAGATAGATGAGATAGCATTTAAATCCAAGATTAAGATAGGGAGACAATTATTTTCCCAAATAGTTTTTAAGGCAGACAGAGTTGTTGACTCCTAGACTAGTGTCTAGTTCTAAGGTTATGACCTACTATCAAACTATGGCTCTGTACTAAGTAAAACGAACTAGGATTTCAAAACTTGAAATTCTGACTCTCTTGCCCCTCTGTGATAGTCCCTAGGATATCTTGGCTATCATGGGCATCCACTTTTCAGTTGATTATAGAGTCATACAACATCAAAGTACATAAATAAGAATAAAACTAGACAAAACACCGAGGCTCTAGTTGGAGCATCAAAGCTTGGCAATTCTCCAATCCATAGGCATCCTTGAGAGTAGACTACAACCATCTACTAATCTCAACATCACTACAAGTCAAGAAATCTACACACTACCAGATGTGTGTAGGCTATGGTTAGCACCGATGAGCTTTAGTGGAAAAAATAGAAAGTAAAGGGATCTAGCGATCCTAATAGTTTGGTTGTAGTTTGCATTCTTAGCACATGCAGTTAGCGTCAACATATAAATAGTATATCTTCTCAAAATCCTAACCCACAATCTCAATCTCTCCATCCACTCATCATCACATCTCACCACTCAACATCCCTCACATCACCCTCATACTCTGAGTCTAAGCGATGAGGCAGCCTCTACATGCTCCTCATCTCAATGGCCTCAAGCTAGGACCTGATCTTTGGGGAGGAGAAGCAGCACAAGAGAAGACTAGCAGGATGAATCAGTTCATAGGAATGATCATGACAAAGATCACGACTATATGTATAATTTTAACTCTGCCGAGTGTGTGCACCTATACCCAACTAGATCACCATCATCGATGTTGTGCATCAGTCTAGGCGAACACTGCTCAAGAACTAGCGCATTCCTCACCAGACTGCCCTCAAGTGGAGTAGCATACGGCACGACGCATATGCTTGGGATCACTGATTAGGGTAGTCCGAAAAACCTATCGGCATCCTTCTCACTATGCTCCTAGGGCAAAACCCCATGCACCTCTTCTCCCATAGAACTAGCTTAGTCCACACTAACTCAATAGAATGGGCCCCACCTCATACAGGGCATGCGGCGTGCACGTTTGACAAAGTCCCATGTTCCTAGACATTAGCCTACTGATGGTCCTTAATTGGCCTAGAGCAAGCACCTTCCACCAATATCACATGGCCCACCTCTCATGGGTAGCCACCACCACAACACCTATCACAACCCCATCATAAGCAACATATCCCCAAGAACAAAAACTAGGGCACTCCATGCACCAAGTGCATCCCTCTAGGGTAATTCCTCTCACTCTGGCTGATATCATTGAAGAAATAGGTCAAGGCAAGGAATGTATCTATAACACCCTAGGTGTTAAGCATGCATTGGCATTGGCATTGCATGAGCACAAGCATCATTGAGCATTCATGAGCATAAGCATGTCCAATTCCATCTTCATTCACTTGCTTGTATCACATGTGTGTCATCCTTTAAAGCTATACTTATGTTAGGTTTACATGTGACCAAGGTGTGAAATGCTTGGGGGACCATAGGAATACCTTTAACATGTTTAGAATGTCACATGGAGCTACTTTGGTATTCATGACATGGACCAAATTGGCACCTAAGTCATGCATATAATGGAAATCATCATTTTCAAGTTGCTAGTTTGACCTAAGTTGAACTATACACTAGAGCTCTTGCATCACTGTATGCCCTAAATCAAAGTTGTAGTATTCAACTAGAGTAACAACTTTTATTTTTGGGTCATGGTCTAATTCATCTCCTAACATGCTCGAAAATTGCTAACAAGTATCAATATAACACTGTTTTTGAACTTAAAAATTTTTCCAAGTGTAGAACCGGGTTTTCACTTTCAAGTAGCTGACTTTGGGACCTTATAGATTGAAAACCATGGCAATCTAGACTAAACTGGTATTAGCATTGTTGTAGTACTCACTTAGCTCTATCACGTAGTGCAATTGGTTGGACGAATCACTAATCGAATTCGGAGTTACACAGCCTAGGTTAGCTCCGATAGGATACCCTAGCCACTAGGTTAGCTCCAATAGGATACCGCGAAGCTGTAGAGCATCCTCCCATGGAGTGTATGGAGGCCGGAAGAATGCCTGGCATACCAGCCGCGCGACCTCCGCAATCTGGCCATTGCCACCGGTGAGCTACTTCCGGTGAGCTTCTGGGCAAACCGAGCACACCTACCTGACATGGCTCGACATGTAGAGTGCAACGGTGTAGATGCTACCATCGGAAACCTCACCGACGACTGAACTCTCGCCGATCAACCACCACGCTCTGCCTCTGTTCGGCTGACATGTGGGGTCGAATTGACTCCGGGCCCCAGCTGCCAGCGGTTGTAGTATTCATTTGAATTTATTCTTTTTCAGAAACACATGCAAACTTTGAAAAATCATAAGTACTATTGTAGATGTCCAATTTGGGTGAACCAAATTTTGTTGAGTTCATCATGTTGTGTAGTATTTACTAAAATTATGAAATGCCACAGTTTGAGGATAAATTTATTGGAGAATTAAATAGGGCAAAAAAGTGCTTTTTACTTGAATTCAACCTTGGAAAATGCATAATTGGAGTTAGGAGTATGAGAAAAATGTAATTCCAATTTTCTTGATCTTGTGTTGACTTGCTCTAGTTAGGACAAATGATGAAATTGCAGTAAACCAAGTATGAGTATGGTCTTTCTATTTATCTCTAAATAAAAGTTGTTTTCTAGGGAATTCATAGAGATAAAAATAGGAAACATATTGCTATGCAAACTTTTTACAGTGTTAGTGGGCTATGGTGAAGCTAAGAAAAATATGAGATCTATTGTTTGATACTTTTCACTAGGGTTAACTATTTTCCCTAAAATCAGCCTTTATAGCTTGTCAATTTGGTAGAGGATGCTGTGCTTATCCAATTGGGATGAAACTTTTACAGTAGCCTATTGGGAACATATGTGAGCCACTGTAATTTTATTAGAATTTATTGTGCAATTTTGATATATGTTCTTTATTTCACCCTATTATCTAATTAAATTAATAAAGGCATTTAAATAATTGAGTTAGGCCTGATCATCATGTTTGCTAGAGTGTACTTAATGTCCTTGAACTGCTGGTACCATTGTTGGTGCCCAATTTTAATTGCTTGTATGAAGTGAAATATTATTTGCTCTATAATTTAATTGTAGAGGTTGTTTTGGACAGTTTCTGTTGTTAGATAAAGTGCATAGGCAAAATGATGTTTTCATGTGAAAATGGTTAATACCAAAGTTGTAGAGAACTTATGCATATACATTGTATTAAAATTTCATAGCAATGGGCTTAATGGTCTGAGTGTTATGGCTGTTGGAAGTTGGTCTTCCGAAGTGCTTGCTCTCTGGAATTTCTGGACAGATCTGGAAACTTGCTTTGTTTGACTAGGATAAGTACTGAATTAGCTTGTGGTGATTAAATGAAAGTTGTAGGCCATTTTATAAGCTTTCCAGAAAATCCAAGATCATAGCATTTGGAGGAGTAGAACTCGAGTTATGATCTAAAAATGTAACTGCTATTTTGTGGTCAAGAAATTGACTAGGTGAAGTTGAGTTTAATTTGTTAGAGAAGAGATATGCACTTACTCAGTAAATTAAAATATAATCCCGTTATCACCTAAGTAACTTAAGATGATAGTCATCTAGGATTATGCACATTATCATGTCATATCATCCATAATTCCTCTTAAGCATTCATGATTCTTACTTTATGCATGTTCATGCAGTAGGTGCGATGGAGGAAGTCACACTGCTGGAGTTCGAGACCGATCTACAAGAGGATCATCAGGAGGTCCAGCAGCAGGAGACCCCAGGAGAAGGCAAGCCCAAAGTTGAACATCTGCCCGAGTGTCCCGATCACTAGCCCTCCACTTTTGTGAAAGGCAAGCCCCGGAGCATTATAAGTCTCCCCTACTTTATAAATGTCATCTAAAGTTATTCGTATTGATGCATTAAGTATAGGAGTTGTTTGGAACCCCTTGCTGCATATACCTTTCCTTGTATAGAAATATATATCTTGAATCCTATGTAGGTCTAGGATTGAACTTTTGCTTAGCTATGCTTAGCCCGGTAGAAGTCGGGTGATTTCTTGTCACCTGTGAGCCATAGGTGGTGACTTGATCACGGTTGGCTATATTTGCTATCGTGGAGCATAACCATGTGATAATGAACAACTAGAGACCAGGCGGAATCTTATATGTTGGTGGTTGTGACTTATAGTGATTCCAACTGTGTCGGTTAAGGACCCGCCGTTAGAGGTCCTCTTGTCTTGTTGAACGCATACCTCTCACATTGTTGGCCGGATAAGTCATTTCGACCGTGAAGCCGAGTAGCTCAACTCAGGCCGGGAACCTTTTTGTAAAAGTGCGCACCTTGGAGGTAGTAAGGATGTGTGGGGAGCCGGTGTGAGGCCAAGGGTAGGTTAGAGTCCCAAATGACCTAGCATCTGGTAGTATTCCTGGGGGTGCGGCACTGGTCGGACCCACGACTTAGTCCTGAGTGGTACCATACGTGACCTAATGTGACCCTGATGGGGGAAGAATGGGTGTGTGTTAGGAATACATCCCCAGCTGGGCAGGAATCGATTTGAATTGACGTCTCTCTCGGGTAGTGAGAACTTGACAGGAGCTGTCTTCATCGTAGTAATGGATAGAATTGTTGGTTATGTGGATTATGGAAATGCTAAACATGATATGGTTACTATTGTGATGACTTAATGGTACACAACATGTTTGGCATAGGGTAGTTGCTAATCTAGTATGAAATAGGAATAATGAACTTGTCATCCAAAGGTTTAAAGATGTATGTCAACTAATGGCTTTTATGCAAATGAGTTTAAACCAGCCCCACTTACAAGCCTTGCATAATCCTTGGTGTCTCTTATTTTTGGTTTATGATGGGTAAGTCTAGCTGAGTACATTCTCATACTTAGGGTTTATTCCCACTTGTTGCAGATAATGTGATGTACCATGGCTATTGCAAGCATTGTATCACTCCTGCAGTTGATGAGTAGGACCAAAGGGCATGGTCTTTCTATGTCATCTCGTCTAAGTGCTTTTGTTGGAGATGACCTCAAACTGGCAATGTATTTGAACTATTGAAGATGTATGTTTCCAAACTATGTTGCTTCCGCTATCTTTTAACATGGTTTGTAATAACTATGTTAAACTCCGATGTGTGTTGAACTATTTGTGAACTTGATGTAACATGTGACTTGTATGTTGAATCACTGTACGATCTTGGCTTGTACGTTGGTTGATTCGAGATCATTCAGTGATACTCAGCAGACTACCTAGATTTATATAGGCTCAAGTATGATAGTTCGACTGCTTGGTGGTTGCTATTGTACTTGTGCTCTTATAAATTAGATGGTTCTGTTATAGCTAGCATCGGAGCAAGATTCAACACTAAACTTGTCATATGTGTATTTAAAACAAAGGTTTTGTTTTGCGAAAATATTTTTTATAACTTATAGTTATATGGATAGGTGTGTTGAAAGCTGAAATTTAAAACTAGAGTATGTCAGTGGTCATTTCCTTTATGCCCGAATTAAGGACTATTAGGTGGCTATCTAAGTACTAACATGGGGTTTTTTTTACTTTTGTCAGTCCATACGGCAGTGGTATTGTATGGGTGCCATTCACTTGAATGGTAATGAATGGATCAAATGCCTCTACGCTTAAGGTAAGGTGGTAAGTGACCATGAAATTTTTATTTTGTTGTCCATACAGTGTGCTATTGTATGGATGCCACTCGCTTGAGTGGTAATGTATGGATCAACCGCCTCTACGTCCAAGTTAAATTGATGAGTGGCATGACCGCAAGATGTGAGTGTGCGGTCGAGGAGAGCTAGTTTGATATTGCTGTATATGCATGCTTGCATGTGTGTATGGTGCGTATTTAATTATGGGTATAAATGTCTGGTAGATTGGTATAGAAGTATATATATTGGGATATATATATGGAAGTACTTAGTTTACTGCTTTTATATATTGCTGTTATTTACCATTTGACCTAGAGACCAGATTTACATTTCTGTATACGTAATTGTTGGGTTGGGCTGCAATGAATCTTCTGCAGGTACACTAACAATGAAATGTGTAGCTCATTTAGTTATGCTTATATTGAGAGAATGTATGTAGGCCACCGCGTATGTCATTAAAGTTTAATTTTTCTTAAGTTTGTGAGGACGTACGAATGTGCATACATCATGTTAAATCATTCATCCTTATTATTGCATTGTTCCTCCCCTTATAAGTCTCGTATTCGTTAAGTAACTCTTATCTATTATGGCATTGTCTCACAAAAGTGTATCATTTTACTATAGATGGCAGCACCAGGGTTCCCAGCTAGGAGCGACACCTTTTTGGAACTATTTGGTACTCCCACCTTGCTATGGAGGGTACTGAACTTAGTTGGGTATGCTAAGTCACCTCGCTACTTCTGGAGGGAACTGGCAACTGACAGATAGCCATGGTATGATGTATGGGTGACCGTTCTAGCCTGTGCGGATAACCCATAGTGGCAAGGTTGGAGCATTGAGTTAGATGGGCAGACTCCTTGGGAGGGTGCCAAAGTGGCAGCTTTCAAGGTGCCGAGTGAGATCTGCTAGGAGTTTAGAGATGAGCTTGTCAACGGTCCAGCTAGATCCTTCCCTCGGGTGGATCCATCGCAGACTGCTTGGACGTAGCTAGGTGGTAATGCTTTGGTGGGAGGCCTACCATGAGCAAGAGGGAAGCTCAAGTGCTGCTAATGAGCGCTATGTATGCGGTCATGAGGATGTTCTATTCCTACCAAGAGACCTATGCTTGGCTGCATGTTAGAGGTCCAGAAGGGCACAGGCCAGCGCAACTGCAGGTTGCTGAGGACAGTGTGCGCAAGCATCGAAGGATAGCTAGACAGGCCTAATATGACACTGATGATGCTTTAGTGGCTTTGGGAGCTCATTCAGACTCAATTAGGAGAATGTGGTTGTAGAGAGAGATGCTATTAGGGCAGAGGTACAAGGTCTCCATACTGAGAGGGACCTAGGTCATTCACCTTGCTGAGTCTAGGGAGACAGCTAGGGTTAGAACTTTGTTTACAGCTACCAGATAGCGAACCTTGTTTGACAACATAGAGGCGGAGTATAGGCACAAGATCAGGGAGCAGCGGAACACCATTGAAGAGCTTCAGATGGATGTCCATTGCCTCGACAACTGTCATCCATCCCATTCTTCCCCCTATTGTTGTAGAGGAAGAGGATCCCAATGTGTTGGCTGCTGAGGACGATGGTATGGGAGAGGACATTGAGGATGAGCCTAAAGATGAGGAGATTGAGCCTTTTGAGGATGACCATGGTGATGGTGTGTCCTGATGTGGACAGCGACCATTCTGAGGCGTAGTTAGCTCTAGTACTTAGCTAGATGTGCTAGCCCTTTATCTTATTAGTCATTCTATAATGAACTCATACTTTGGTTCGATCTCTTGATGTACTCCTTGATGTCACTTTGGAACCTTGCATGTACGCTATGTTATTGTTGCACTTTTAATGAATGCCCTGTTGTTGTTGGCAAGAAATTTGGCATGTACGGAATGCATCGCGAATGGCGCTAAGTAATATAATTGGTGATGTTGTGATTGTGGAAATGAATTATTGTGCCTCTATTTTATTGTACGAATTTAAATTCTCTCTAGTAAATTTAGTTTGGCATAATCATACAATTCTTCTACAATTTTTAGACATCATCAATAATTACTTGTGGTTGCAATTCTGCAGATGCTGTGCACTCGTATGGGAGTTGGTGGTGATGATGCTGGTGGTAGTGATCCACATGGGCATAACCACGAGGACCTTCCCCCACCATTGCATCCTACGCTAGCAAAAATGATGGCCCAGCTCATGGAAACCTAGCATTCCATGGGAGAAGTACTGCGCGGACTTGCACAGAATGCGGGTCATGGATGGGACCTATGCCAAGGGCCCGAACCCAATTAGTACAGTAATTTTAAGGATTTTGTGGACACTAAACCTCCTATTTTTAAGGAGGTAGAGGAGCCATTGTAGGCAGATGAATGGCTTAATATAATTGAATAGAAGTTCCGTCTCCTGAGGGTCACAGAGCATATGAAGGCCGAATATGCATCACATCAGCTGCATGGTCCCACAGGTATTTGGTGGACTCACTACTTGTCCACTCTACTTGTTAATGCTCAGGTCACATGGAATCAGTTCAAGGCTATGTTCAGGGGGCATCACATTCCCCCAGGTTTGATGAACATGAAGGCTACTAAATTCATGAAGCTTACTCAGGGTACCAAAAGTCTCACTGAGTATCTACATGCCTTCAACATTCTCTCTAGGTATGCGCTTGAGTTTGTGAATATTGATGCTAAGAAGATTGCTAGCTTCAAGAGAGGACTAGGTCCAAAGTTGATGAAGACCCTAGCTAATAACAAGAGTGAGACCTTCAATGAGTTTGAAGTGATGCGCTCACCCAAGAGAATCAAAATAATATTTATGCTGCATCTAAGAGTCGTAAGACAGCATATGAATGAAGTGCATCCCAGTAAAGGGCTCCGGTGGTAGCAAGACCTCAATTTCGCCCTCTTGCTTCAAAATACCAGCCCCCTCAAAGGAAAGCCTAGCCAAACCAGCCACAGAAGGGGTACCGAAGGGTGTACTCTATTGCTCTACCTCCCAAGGGCGGTGTTGGACAAGGAAGTTCAAGGGCTCCACCAAACAACCAATCATGTTACAACTGTAACAAGACTGGTCATTAGGCAAGAGATTGCCCTTACCCCAAGAGGAACAGTAATCAAAAGTAGGCCACCACAAATGCGCAATCGAGATTTGTGCATTATACTACCCTGGAAGAAATCCTAACTAGAGAGGGTCGTAACTGCTGGTATGTTTCTTGTGAATCACCATCCTGCCGTTGTTTTGTTTTATTCTAGAGCTTCGCATTCGCTCATGAGTCAAACATTTACATCTAAGCATGATTAGAAAATAATGGTGGTAGACAAGGGTGGTTTTTGTATAAGTGCAGCTAGGGTCTAACATTTCAACCAATCATATAGTTCGAGTTGTGCATCTCTCAATAAGTTGTAGGGAGTATATCACATATCTTCTAGTGTTACCGAGTTTGGGAATAGATGTGATCTTAGGAATGAAGTGGATGAGTGATCATGGAGTTCTTATTGACACTTCCACTAGAACCATTATGCTGAGAGAACCCAAGAGTAACGAGGCTTTTTTAGTACCACTTCCTAGAAACTTTGATCTTCAAAGCCTAGCCTGTTCCATCCAGACCACGACACTCTTTGATATTCTAGTGGTAGGTGAATTTCTGGATGTCTTTCCAGATGAGTTGCCTAGGTTGCCACCCAACAGGGATATAGAGTTGAAAATTGAGTTAGTACCGAGTACTGCACCTATTTCTTAGAGGCCTTATAGAATGCCACCGAATGAGCTAGCTGAGCTTAAGATTCAATTGGAAGAACTTTTAGAGAAGGATCTCATTTGACCTAGCTCATCACCATGGGGTTGTCTAGCTCTATTTATGAAAAAGAAAGACAAATCCTTGAGGATGTGTGTGGATTACCGACCACTTAATGCCATAATAGTCAAAAACAAGTATCCTTTGCCTCAAATTGATATCTTGTTTGATTCGTTGGCAAGGGCTAAGGTATTTTCTAAGATCAATTTAAGATCTGGTTGCCACTAGATTAAAATTAGACCGAAGGATGAACCTAAGACGGCTTTTTCAACCAGATACGGGTTGTATGGGTACCTTGTCATGTCCTTCAGTTTGACAAATGCTCCTGCATACTTCATGTATATGATGAACTCGGTGTTCATGCCTAAGCTGGATAAGTTCGTGGTTGTGTTCATCGATGACATTCTGGTTTATTCTGAGACTAAGGAAGATCATGTAGAGCACTTGAGAATTGTCTTGTCTAGGCTAAGGGAACATAAGTTGTATGCTAAGTTTAGCAAATGCGAGTTCTGGCTGTGGAAGGTACCTTTTCTAGGTGATGTGTTGTCAGAGGATGGGATCTCTGTATATCCTTCTAAAGTACAAGAGGTCATGAAGTTTAGAGTTTCCTTGGCTTAGAAGGATATTACCGTCAGTTTATTCTGGATTTCTCTAAGATAGCCAAGCCTATGACCAGGTTACTTCAGATAAATGAGAAATTTATGTGGACTCTGGAGTGTGAGGCCACTTTTCACACTTTGTGGACTTTGTTAACCACTGCTCCTATTTTGGCATAGCCCGACATAGAGAAACCTTTTGATGTGTTTTGTGATGCATCAGGTACATGTTTGGGGTGTGTTCTTATGTAGAAGACTGAGTCATTGCTTATGCCTCACGCCAACTAAAAAAGCATGAAGTCAATTATCCAACTCATGATTTAGAGCTAGAAGCGGTTGTTCATGCTCTAAAAATTTGGAGGCACTACCTGCTTGGGAATGTGTGTCATATCTACACCGCAAGAGCCTCAAGTACATTTTCATGCAACCTGAGTTGAACATGAGGCAGCGAAGATGGTAAGAATTGATCAAAGATTATAATCTAGAAGTGCATTATCATTCGGGTAAGGCGAATGTAGTTGCAGACGCCTTGAGCCAGAAGTATCATTGCAATCCTCTGTTGGAAGATGGTTTCAACCAATTGCATCCTACAGTTCTGCATAATATCACTGTTAGTTGTTCTCTGGAAGCCAAGATCATTGAGCTCTAAAAAACCGATGTGGGTATATTCCATATCAAAAGGAAGATGAAAGAAGAAACTAAGCATTTTCGGTTAGATGAGAGGGGTGTGTTGTGGTTTAAAGATCGGCTTGTGGTGCATAAAGATAGAAAACTTAGAAACCAAATTTTAGAGGAAGCACACTCTTCCAAATTGTCCATTCATCCTAGTAGTAGTAAGATGTACCAGGATCTAAAGACACATTTTTGGTGGACAAAAATGAAGAAGGAAATTGCAGCCTATGTTGCCAGATGTGATAATTGTTGCCGAGTCAAGGCCGTTGATTTGAAACCGGCTAGGCTACTTCAGCCACTATCTATCCCAGGTTGGAAGTGAGATGACATCAGCATGGATTTTATTGTTGGACTTCCCACCACTCAAAAGGGTCATGATTCCATCTGGGTAATTGTTGACCGCCTGACTAAGTCTGCACATTTCATTCCTATCAAGGCAGATTACTGACCCCATCAATATGCAGAGCTGTGCATTGCCCAAATAGTGCAGTTGCATGGTGTACCTTGAAGCATTGTGTCCAATAGAGGACCGCAATATACTAGTCATTTTTTGGAACACTTGCATAAGCAATTAGGTACTAAATTGATCCACAGTTCTGCTTATCATCCTCAGACTACTAGTCAAACCGAGCGAGTGAATCAGATTTTGGAGGATATATTGCGTGCTTGTGTAATCTCTTCCAAGGGTTCATGGGAGAAATGGCTACCTTTGGCCGAGTTCTCCTACAACAATAGCTATCATGAGAGCATCAAGATGGCTCCTTTTGAAGCTTTGTATGGTCGAAAGTGTAGAACTCCTCTGAATTGGGTTGAGCCTGGTGAAAGAAGGTATTATGGTATTGACTTTGTCAAAGAAGCTGAAGAGCAAGTCCAGATCATTCAGCAACATATAGAAGCTGCTCAATCGAGATAGAAGAGTTATGCAGATAAGAGAAGAAGCCCTATTGCATTTGAAGTAGGAGATTGTGTATATCTAAAGGTGTCACCAATGAAGAAGGTACAAAGGTTTGGTGTGAAGCAAAAGCTTGCACCTAGATATGTAGGCCCATACAAGATCATTGAACGAAGTGGACCAGTAGCCTACAACCTTCAATTACCTCTAGAAATGGAAGCCATATTCAACGTCTTCCATGTCTCCCAACTTAAGAAATGTCTTCGTGTCCCTGAGGAAGCTATTGAGCCTGCTAATGTCAAAATCTGGTCAGATTTTATGTATTAAGAAAAGCCCATCCAAGTGCTAGAAGAAATGGAAAGAGTGACTCAGAGTAAGGTCATTAAATAGTATAAGGTGGTATGGAATAATCATAGTGAGGAAGATGTTATGTGGAAACAAGAAGATTATCTACTCGAGGTTTATCCTTCTTTCTATGAGAAATGGTAGGTCGTGTAAATCTCAGGACGAGATTTCTATAAGAGGGAAGGGCTGTAACACCCTAGGTGTTAAGCATGCATTGGCATTGGCATTGCATGATCACAAGCATCATTGGGCATTCATGAGCATAAGCATGTCAAATTTCATCTTCATTCACTTGCTTGTATCACATGTGTGTCATCCTTTAAAGATATACTTATGTTAGGTTTACATGTGACCAAGGTGTGAAATGCTTGGGGGACCATAGGAATACCTTTAACATGTTTAGAATGTCACATGGAGCAACTTTGGTATTCATGACATGGACCAAATTGGCCCCTAAGTCATGCATATAATGGAAATTGTCATTTTTAAGTTGCTAGTTTGACCTAGGTTGAAATATACCCTAGAGATCTTGCATGGATGTGTGCCCTAAAACAAAGTTGTAGAATTCAATTAGAGTAACAACTTTTATTTTTGGGTCACGGTCTAATTCAGCGCCTAACATGCTCTAAAATAGCTCACAAGTATCAATTTAACACTGTTTTTCAAGTAGCTGACTTTGGGACCTTGTAGATTGAAAACCATGGCGATAGAGACCAAAAATGTTATTAGCATTGTTTTAGTACTCACTTAGCTCTATCATGAAGTGCAATTGGTTGGACAAATCACTAATCAAATTCGGAGTTACACGGCCTTGAAATTGGCCTGCAGTCCGGTCGGTGGGGACTGAACCGGCCGGGGCTGATTCAAATCGCCCACGCGGTCATGGCCGATCACGGGCAGCGCACGCCTACCACATGGTGCCCATACGTCACCGATGGCCCCACAATGCCATGCATAAGTGGAGGAGTAGGGCGACACGCTGCTGCAGTCCTCATTCACTTCCTCGCTCTTGCTCTCCTCCACCAGCACAGCCGAGGCGACCGCGATGCCATTGCCATTGCCATTGTGCTTCGTCGGGCTCGCATGCCGCCACCACAGCCCCATTGCCCAATCCAGATAGCTAGAAACTCCGCCGTGTTCTCCTCTTCCACCTCAACCCGCTAGCCATGCCTTTCAAGCCAAGGTAAAGCGACAGAACGCATTTCCACGGCTGCGGACCTCACCGGAGCGTCGCCATGCGCTCAGCTCACCATGGCCCATCCACTCCACCGCACCCCATGCTTTTCCCTTACCTAGTTCTGCATTGCACTAGGTCATAGAAGCTCAGGTGGAGTCTAGCTTAGATGCTACCAAGTGTGCACAAGGGAAAGCGCCGCCGCTCCCGCCGCGGCCGCCTTGGCAATCGAGCTCGACGTAGCCGAACAAGATGACTGTCTAAATCTGCTCTCTCGCATCTTCGGTAGTGTAACCCTAGGTCTAGTTAATGGCATGAAAGAGACCTCTCTCTCACCGCCATCTCACTGGAATGGTGAGAGCACCGCCGTGCACCGAGCGCTGCCGCGCAGCCACGCATGCGGACCAAGCTCGTCGTCACATCATCGGAACCCTAGCCACCTAGGTTAGCTTCGATAGGATACCGTGAAGCTGTAGAGCACCTCATAGAAGCGTATGGTGGCCGGAGGACACTGGCATACCACCGCGCGACCTCCGCTGTCCTCCATTGCCTCCGGCGAGCTACTTCCGGTGAGCTTCGAGCAAACCAAGCACACCTATCGATGTGGGTCGACATGTAGAGTGCAACGGTGTAGATGCTACCGTCGGTGAGGTCAACCACCGCGCTTTGCCTCTGTTCGACTGACATGTGGGGTCGGTTTGACTCTGGGCCTCAGCTGTTAGCGGTTGTAGTATTCATTTGAATTTATTCTTTTTCAGAAACACATGCAAACTTTGAAAAATCATAACTACTATTGTAGATGTCCAATTTGGGTGAACCAAATTTTGTTGCGTTCATCATGATGTGTAGTATTTACTAAAATTATGAAATGCATAGTTTGAGATAAATTTATGGGAGAATTAAATAGGGCAAGAAAAGTGCTTTTTACTTGAATTCAACCTTGGAAAATGCATAATTGGAGTTAGGAGTATGAGAAAAATGTATTTCCCATTTTCCTGATCTTGTGTTGACTTGCTCTAGTTAGGAAAAATGATGAAATTGCAGTAAACCTAGTTTGAGTAGGTTCTTTCTATTTATCTCTAAATAAATGATGTTTTCTGGGGAATTGATAGAGATAAAAATAGGTAACATATTGCTATGCAAATTTTTGTACAGTGTCAGTGGACTATGGTGAATCTAAGAAAAATAGGAGATCTATTGTTTGACAATTTTCACTAGGGTTAACTATTTTCCGTAAAATCAGCCTTTATAGCTTATCATTTTTGTAGAGGGTGCTATGCTTATCCAATTGGTATGAAACTTGTATAGTAGCCTATTGGGAACATATGTGAGCCACTGTAATTGTCTTAGAATTTACTGTGCACTTTTGATATATGTTCTTTATTTCACCCTATTATCTAATTAAATTAATAAAGGCATTTAAATAATTGAGTTTGGCTTGATCATCATGTTTTCTAGAGTGTACTTGATGTCCTTGAACTGCTGGTACCATTGGTGGTGCCCAATTTTGATTGCTTGTATGAAGTGAAATATTATTTGCTCTACAATTTAATTGTAGAGGCTGTTTTGGACAGTTTCTATTGTTAGATAAAGTGCTTAGGAAAAATGATGTTTTCTATGAAAATATTTAATAAAAAAGTTGTAGATAACTTATCCATCTACCTTGTGTTAAAATTTGATAGCAATGGTCTTAATGGTTTGAGAGTTATGGCTGTTGGAAGTTGGTCTTCCGAAGTGCTTGCTCTCTGGAATTTCTGGACAAATCTGGAAACTTGCTTTGTTTGACTAGGATAGGTGCTGAATCAGCTTGTGGTGATTAAATGAAAGTTGTAGGCAATTTTATAAGATTTCTAGAAAGTCAAAGATCATATTATTTTGTAGAGTAGAACTTGAGTTATGATCTAAAAATATAACTGATGTTTTGTGGTCAAGAAATTGACTAGATGAAGTTGAGTTGAATTTGTTAGAGAAGAGATGCACTTACTCAGTAAATTAAAATGTAACCTCGTTATCACCTAAGTAACTTAAGATGATAGTCATCTAAGATCATGCACATTATCATGTCATATAATCCATAATTCCTCTTATGCATTCATGATTCTTACTTTATGCATGTGCATGCAATAGGTGTGATAGAGGAAGTCACGCTGTTGGAGTTCGAGACTGATCTACAAGTGGATCATCAGGAGGTCCAGCAGCAGGAGACCCCAGGAGAAGGCGAGCCCGAAGTTGAACATCTGCCCAAGTGTCCCGATCACTAGCCCTCCACTTTTGTGAAAGGCAAGCCTCAGAGTCCCCTACTTTATAAATGTCATCTAAAGTTATTCGTATTGATGCATTAAGTATAGGAGTTGTTTGAAACCCCTTGCTGCATATACCTTTCCTTGTACAGAAATATGTATCTTGAATCATATGTAGGTCCAGGATCGAACTTATGCTTAGCTATGCTTCACCTGGTAGAAGTCGGGTAATTTCCTGTCACCTGCGAGCCATAGGTGGGGACTTGATCACGGTTAGCTATATTTGCTATTGTGGAACATAACCATGTGATGATGAACAACTGGAGACCAGGTGAAATCTTATATGTTGGTGGTTGTGACTTATAGTGATTCCATCTATGTCGATTAAGGACCCGCCGTTGGAGGTCCTCTTGTCATGTTGAACGCATGCCTTTCACATAGTTGGCTAGGTAAGTCGTTTCGACCTCAAAGCCGAGTAGCTCAACTTAGGCCAAGAACCGTTCTGTAAAAGTGCACACCTTGGAGGTAGTAAGGATGTGTGGGGAGCCATTGTGAGGCCAAGGGCAGGTTAGAGTCCCAAATGACCTAGGATCCGATAGTATCCCTGCGGGTGCGGTGCTAGTCGGACCAACGACATAATCCTGAGTGGTACCAAAGGTGACCTGATGCGACCCCGACGGGGGAAGTATGGGTGTGTGTTAGGAATACATCCCCAGCTAGGTAGAAATCAATTCGAATCGCCGTCTCTCCTAGATAGTGCGAACTTGACAGGACCTATCTTCATTGTAGTAATGGATGGAATTGTTGGTTATGTGGATTTTGGAAATGCTAAACCTGATATGGTTACAATTGTGATGACTTAATGGTACACAACATGTTTGGCATAGGGTAGTTACTAATCTAGTATGAAATAGGAATAATGAACTTGTCATCCAAAGGTTTAAAGATGTATGTCAACTAATGGCTTTTATGCAAATGAGGTTAAACCAACCCCACTTACAACCTTGCATAATCCTTGGTGTCTCTTATTTTTGGTTTATGATGGGTAAGTCTAGCTGAGTACATTCTCGTACTCAGGGTTTATTCTCACTTGTTGCAGATAATGTGATGTACCATGGCTATTGCAAGCATTGTATCGCTCCTGCAGTTGATGAGGAGTAGGACCAAAGGGCATGGTCTTTCTATGTCATCTCGTCTAAGTGCTTTTGTTGGAGATGACCTCAAACTGGCAATGTATTTGAACTATTGAAGATGTATGTTTCTAGACTATGTTGCTTTCGCTATCTTTGAACACGGTTTGTAATAACTATGTTAAACTCCGATGTATGTTGAACTATTTGTGAACTTGATGTAACATGTGACTTGTATGTTGAATCATGTACGATCTTGGCTTGTATGTTAGTTGATTCGAGATCCTTCATGATACTCGATAGACTACCGGATTTATATGGGCTCAAGTATGACCGTTTGACTACCTTGGTGGTTGCTATTGTACTTATGCTCTTATAAATTGGACGGTTCTATTATAGTCTCTAGAACTCCTCAATCACCACCACCCACTCAGGATTTAGTGCTCCCGTTGCGCTAACCTACCATCTATCTCATGGGGAAGCACCACGGCTAACCTAGATCACCAAATTACATCACCATCCATCCATCACATCACATAACATGGTATATATGTAATTATGATGGAAGTAATTGCAAGCAAGCAGATAGGCAATTTATAAGTGCGAGCACGAAGCTGGGTAGTAGGGTGAAGAGGTTTTCAATCAAGGCAATCCAGGCTTAGGCAATAGCACGCATCACATATACCTACAAATGTGTAAAGTAAAGCGCTAGCAATTCTAGTTGCAATGTTGTAACACCCTTGGTGTTAAGCATTTAATAAAACCCTAATCATGATCATCATCATGCATAATCATCAAGCATTAAGACATAAATGCATTTCATGTTTCAATTATAGCATGTCTATGTTGCATATATGTTGTGATGTGATTGCATGAAATGTTATAAAAAACATCAATTAAGGTGTTTTGTGATTTTATGGTTTGAAATTTTCTTAAACAATTAAAAATATGGCAAAAATAAACCTTTTAGTATAAAGTATGTACTTTCAAATGGAATCAAAGTTTGTTTTTGTTTTCAAGTTAAACATGTTAAATTTTGTTTTTGAAAAATGAATTCAATGTTGTTTTGTATACTTCACTGAAAACAGTTATTAAGTTCAATTTTGGGAGAATTATTAAGTCAATTTTCATAAATAAAATTTGTGCAACCTTGGTTCTATGAATTGATATGATGTTTGAACTTTGTCACTGTACCTTTGTTTGTGTGGTTTGGATAGTGATTAACCCTTAATTAATTAACTGAAGTATGTTAATCAAAACTATTTTCAATTCTCAAAACTAAATCTAGGGTTTTAGTTTGGTTTACCTATTTTCAAAATTCAAAATCTTTCAAACTAGTGATCCTTTGATGTTGGTCCTTAAAGCAAAGTTAGAGATTCGAAATGGATGAAAAACTTTTATTAATAAAGATCATCATGTTTCTACATGAAATCAAGAGAAAAGGGGGGACGAAGAAGCTATGTCAGTCAAGAATAGTGACAGCCGGCAGCAAGTTGCTTGCCTAGGTGACCACCGTCTGCCGTGCCCTTTTTCACGGTGCTTCTCACGCTTGGACGCGTGGACGCTTGTGTGCCTTGCTCGTGAAGGTGCTGGCGCACCTAGAAACGTTGCTCCCGTGCCCTTTTAAATACCCTATGTTGGCCGCCATTGTCTTCTGTTCGTCTTTGTTCCTCCATTGGCTGCCTTCAATTGCCAACAGAAATTCACTATCCTTGTTTCACCTCCATCCAATTCCCCTCGTACATAGCTTCGCCTTATTCTTACGCTTCGTTTGAGACCGGTCGTGCCATCTCTATCGGCCGAACTCATCTGCACGGTCGTTTCCTGCCGTGAGCTCCTCGCCATGGCCAAGGCCCTCTAGTGATCGTCTTGCTCCTCTATCACTTGTGTTGGGTTTCCGGTAATGCCTTAATGCTCATCGACTCTTCCTTTTTGTCAATTGAGCATTGGATGCATCAGAACAGCCGCTTTGCCATTGAATCGCGCCACCGCGCTCGCCCTTGATGCCGGCAACATCGTCTGTGCCTAATCTGCTCCAACCACTAGGTCGACTGAGTCATGGTAAGCTCTACCATGCCTAAGCAAAAGCTAGTTCTACCGATTAGGGCCAGCAATGGCTGGTTTGTCGTTGCGCCGCAGCACCATCGGGCCACCATGGCCGATGTTGAGCTCGAACCAAGCCCTAATCCGCTCAACCAACCACCGAGGCATGTGCGCGAGGTTGAGAGGAACGTGTTGTTGCCGGTCTCATCGGTGAAAACCGGCTGGTCAGCGCCATGCACCCACGACTGTGCACGGGAGCACTGTGCGTTTGACTCTGACCCTTCCTGTCAGGGACTGGGGCAAGCTGGCTATGAGTGAAAAACGTTTCTAGCATTTTTATGTTTTTAGAAAATAATTAATATGTATTGATTCTTGTTAAATTCATAACAAAATTTAGAAAATTGATAAAAATGTGAAACTTGTTTTGTTAACTTTATTATGATGTGCTCTACATGAGAAAAATGTTGGTTAGTCATAAACAATACTTTTTGTATGTTTAAAAATTCAATAATTAAATGATAAAATGAGTGATGTATGATTTTTGTAGACAAAAATATTAATCTTTTGATTATAAAACTATTTATGTAAGTTTAACATGTTCATATCTGTCTTCACAAAAAGTTTGGCACTATTTTGAATTAGTTAACTTGATTAATTAGTTTAAGGTATGTTTTATGCCTTTTATATGCTTTATAAATATGAAAATTACAAATAATTGTTTGTTTAGTTTTTGTGAGTTCTATGAGATGAAAGTGATATGTGGAATGTTAAATACTTGCTGTTCCATGATAGTTTAAATCCTTTCTTAATGAATCTATAGTTAACTTGTGGTTAAGAATTAAAATGCTTTTTAAATAATAATCCTAGTTGTACCATGGAAGAAAGTTATACTCAGGTTTGTTAACTTTGTTTGAGTTCATCTAAGTACTTGTATGCCTCTCATCATGCATCATGCCATGCATTCCATCATGCTAAGCATGCATCATTATCTACGTGTAGTAAACAAGAATGAGAAGGTTCATGATGAACAAGCTTCGGAGAAGATTCATCGATCCAGTTGAAGATAGGTTTGACTTTTGTGGTTCTTCTGCAGAATTCTGACCTTCTTTATAACGTAGGCAAGCCCCAGAGCATACAACCCTTTCCTTATGTGTACAATTATTATTACACTTGAGTCCAATGATATGTGCATTAAGTAAAATAGGAATTGGTTGTATACCTAATTGCTGCATAATTACCTTGAATTTCAGATATCCTTCCTTGTCACCCACTAGTGTGTAGGTCGATACCTCTAATGCTTAGTAATGCTTAGACTTCGGTAGAAGTCAAATGTTGATTTCATCATTCTTGAGAAATAGGTTTACCATTTGCTCTTCCCAGCTCTGCTTATGGGTCATGAGAATACAATGATGATGATAATGCTACAGTTGAGACCAAGGCAGGTTAGCTTGCATTGAGAATAGAGTCTCGGTGTAGTTGTCTACCTATGTTGATTGAGGACTGTTCGATGTAGGCCTGTTCTGGTTGAGACATTGTAGTACTGACCACATACTCCGGTAAGCCTGATACCTTAGCTATTCCATTTTGTGAAAGACAACCGCACACTGGGCATGGGAGATGGCGGGAGTAGTGTGTACCCACCCTGCAAGAAAACCGTTTGGGATGGAGCAAGGCGGTGGAGTGCTATGCTCTCGGGTAGTGCAGACTGGTTCATGTTTTGGAGGATCCAAGGGAAGGGTTGATATATGTAGGTCCAAGGACCTGCATATATCATGTGGTTGGGAATCCCTAGCTAGGTTTTAATCGGTTTGAGTCATTGTTACTCCTTGGTTATGGAGACTCGATCCTCCGACCACTCATCGTAGTTAATCAATGGAACAATGGTACTTATGGTAAAGAGATGAGATGATTAATGAAGTGATTGATTCAAATCAGGTGCAAACTGGATACTGATAATGACTTAATGTTGAGCTACAACATTGAAAGTAAGGATTCACTTGTAGTAAGCTTTTATGCAAAAGTTAATTCTTGCTTCAGACTATCCCTTTAAGCCTGCATACCCATGGAGTATTTTCTTTTAGTCGGGTAAGTCTTGTTGAGTACCCTCAAGTACTCAGGGTTTGTTAACCCCTGTTGTAGGTTCTGACTTGTGCTATTAATCAATGTCGTGTCGGTGGTCTCGACATGATTTGATTGTCCCTCTATCTTAGGTACTTTACATAAGTTTCTTTCTATAGTTCTACTTATCTCTTTGAACTTAAGTTTTTACTTGAAAGGTACTGGAAAATGTTTTGTAACTTAATGCTGTAAATCTTCTACAACTCCGATGTATGATATTTTTGTATCAAATGTTGTAATGTTGTGGCAACTCCATTGTTGATCCCGTATGAGTTGTAAAATGTGGATGATTTGGGGTTCCCCGAGGACACCCGATAGACTACCGGATTATTTGGCTCCCATGTGCAACAGTCAGAGGTCTTTAGGACAATGACAGATGCATGTGGGCTAGCATAATTTGGGTGGTTCTACCACAAATGCCTAATAGGATTCTCTAAGATAAGGTGCTGCCATGACACCTGCGATGTTAAGGAAGTACTGGTACGCATCCCAGAAGTCAAGGTCGTCCACCATTGGGGTCCATCACCTCTAGCGCATCATCGGATACACCCGAGCTCGAGTCATCGCTACGCAAGAAAAAGCCGAGAACGGCCACCAATACGAAGCAATAAATCCGCAACAAAAACTAATGGAGACGGGGATCCCGATCTTCCATCAGGTGATGGTAACTATCGTTGTGGCGGAGAATGACACACCGATCTGGCTTCAGATCAAAAGATCAAACCCTGCAATCTTAGCACCACAGCTCCTCTGGTTATCAACCATGTCACGGACCAGGTTGACCTCACCAATAAGGCTAATCCCTGCCTGCACAACGAAGAACACAAGCAAGAACAAGAAAGAACGCAACCAAATTGCAGATGAAAGATTAATCTCACGAGTTGGGGTCTCACAAACCGATGAACGGCGAAACTATTTCTTGATAGAATAATCTAAGCAAAACCCAAACCCTAATGGAGGGGTGGCGGCTATTTATGAAGACTCTAGGGTCGTGCAAGACCCCTGGACACGCCCCTAATGGGCCCAAACTCGATACATGGTCCAACGGACCAAAAGACGGTGTCGCAGCACCCTGACAGATTCTGGACGCTGACTTGTTTCAACGATTCCCGTTGATTCCGAACAGCTTTTGATGTGAAACCACTTGGATTGGCTTTCTTATCAAATTAACTTTCCATCCATATGTGGATCCTCAAAAATGGAGTCCGGATGCGTCCTGGGCGACCAGTTTAAGGCAGACTGGTCCTGGAGGCCGAGGCAGACTCGAATTCTTGTTGGACTGGGCCTCCGGCTTGTGTTGGACGTCCTTGCTGGTCATCATCACCTCCTCCACGTCCTCTTAGTCCCTCTTGACCCTCTCCAATGTTCCTAAGCAAGATAACATCATTAGGTAGTAGTCTATTCTCAAAAGTATGAAAAGGATCGCTTAAGAACGAGCTCACCTGTAAATTGAGTTGACGCATTTGAGCCCGGGTCATTGGACCTTGCATGACGGTTGGAGGATCAGCTGGTACATCCGAAGGAGTGATGTCCTCATCATCCTCCCCCACTTGAATTGGAGTCGTCCTCGACTCAAGCTCATCTTCTTCTCCCAAATAAGGTTTCAAATCTGCAATGTTAAATGTGGGACTAACCCCGAACTCGGATGGCAACTCAAGTGTGTATGCATTATCATTTATTTTCTCAATAATCTTATAAGGACCAGCTGCTCTTGGCATTAATTTAGACTTACGTAGCTCAAGAAATCTATCTTTTCTTAAATGTAACCAAACCAAATCACCCGGTTCAAGTTTAATCTCTTTTCTACCTTTACTACCAGCAATTCTATACTTTTCATTCATGCTTTCAATATTTGCTTTAGTTGTTTCATGCAACTTACGAATAAAATCAGCACGCTCTCTAGCATCACTATGTATTCTCTCAGTGGTAGGTAAAGGCAAAAGATCAATAGGAGCACGGGGTTAAAACCATACACTACCTGAAAAGGACTTACCTTGGTGGTGGAATGTTACGCCCTGTTATATGCAAACTCCACATGCAGCAAACACTCTTCCCATATCTTCAAATTATGCTTCAAAATGGCAAAAACATGGTGGACAATGTTCGATTCACAACCTCAGTTTGCCCATTAGTTTGGGGATGACAGGTTGTAGAAAACAGCAGCTTGGTCCCCAATTTATTCCACAACATGCGCCAAAAATGACTCAAGAATTTTGCATCGCGATCTGAAATAATAGTAGAAGGCATACCATGCAAGCGAACAATTTCTTGAAAGAAAATGTCAGCAATATGAACAACATCATCGCTCTTATGACAAGGAATAAAATGTGCCATCTTAGAAAAACGATCAACCACCACAAAAATACTATCCCTCCCCCTCTTAGTCCTTGGCAATCCCAACACAAAATCCATAGATATATCTACCCAAGGAGTAGAAGGAACAGGAAGAGGCATATACAAACCATGTGGGTTCAACCGCGACTTAGCTTTTTGACATGTGGCACACCGAGCCACATATCGCTCTACATCTCGCCTCATCCTTGGCCAAAAGAAGTGTGTGGATAGCACCTCCTCCGTCTTCTTGGCACCAAAATGTCCCATCAATCCGCCTCCATGTGCCTCCTGCAACAACAAAAGACGAACAGAACCAACTGGAATGCATAGGCGGTTAGCTCTAAACAAAAACCCATCGCTGATCATAAACTTATTCCATGTGCGTCCCTCTCTACAATTAAGCAACACATCCTTAAAATCAGGATCAAGCGCATATTGTTCTTTAATGGATTGAAGACCAAAAATTCAGCAATCAAGTTGGGACAGCAATGTATATCTTCTAGACAAAGCATCAGCAATCACATTATCCTTCCCTTTCTTGTGTTTGATAATATAAGGAAAAGATTCAATAAATTCAACCCATTTAGCATGCCTACAATTTAGATTATTTTGAGAGCAAAGATACTTAAGCGATTCATGATCAGAATGAATAACAAATTCTTTAGGCCACAAATAATGACACCACATCTCTAAAGAACGAACAAGTGCATACAATTCTTTATCATATGTGGAATAATTAAGAATAGGACCATGCAATTTTTCACTAAAGTAAGCAACAGGTTTACCATCTTGCATCAAAACACCACCAATGCCAACTCCACTAGCATCACATTCTAGCTCAAAAGTCTTACCAAAATTTGGAAGTTGCAGCAATGGTGCGTGTGTAAGCTTGTCCTTCAAAGTGTCAAAGGACTCCTCATGTGCCTCTCCCCAATGAAACACCACTCCTTTCTTCGTCAACTCATGCAATGGGGCAGCAATGGTGCTGAAATCTTTAACGAAGCGGCGGTAGAATCCTGCAAGACCAAGAAAACTCATCACCTGTGTAACGGTTTGGGGAACCGGCCAGCTCTTTATGGCTTCAATTTTCATCTCATCCACCTCAATTCCCTGTGGAGTTACAACATAGCCAAGAAAAGAAACTTGATCCGTGCAAAAGATGCACTTCTCAAGGTTACCAAATAAACATGCATCACGTAAGGCATTAAAAATAGCACGTAAGTGATCCATATGTTCATCAAAAGACTTGCTGTAAATCAATATATCATCAAAGTAAACTACCACAAAATGACCAATAAAAGCTCTTAAAACCTCATTCATTAAGCGCATGAAAGTGCTAGGTGCATTTGTCAAACCAAAAGGCATAACTAACCACTCATACAACCCAAATTTGGTTTTAAATGCAGTTTTCCATTCATCTCCAAGTTTCATTCTAATCTAGTGGTAGCCACTTCTCAAGTCAATCTTAGTGAAAATTATAGAACTACACAACTCATCAAGCATGTCGTCTAGCCTAGGAATAGGATGACGATACCGAATAGTAATATTATTGATGGCTCTACAATCAACACACATATGCCAACTTCCATCTTTCTTCGGAACCAAAAGTATAGGAACGGCACAAGGACTAAGGCTTTCACGTACATACCCGCGGTCCAAAAGGTCTTGGACTTGCCGCTGAATTTCCTTAGTCTCCTCAGGATTGGTTTGATATGCAGCTCGGTTGGGCAAGGTTGCTCCCGGAATCAAATCGATTTGATGCTCTATCCCTCTCATAGGTGGCAGCCCCGGGGGTATCTCAGCTGGAAAAATGTCCTCATACTCCTACAAAAGGTTAGTGACAGCAGGAGGTACTGAGCTAACAATATCATCAAGTGAAAACATAGCTCGTTTGCATACCAAAGCATAGCAAATATCATCATCAGAAATTTCAGCAAAGTCACATTTTGTTGCAAGCATAACACCACCCTTCAATTTAATCCCCTCAGCCTTAGAAATAGATGTAGACTTATCCTTTTTAGGTGGGAAAATAAAATTAGCAACTTGCTGATTTTCAGATTGAATATTATTCAAACTAGCAAAACGTTCTCTATCAGCTTGTACAATTTGAGCAGGGGTCAAACGTACCAAAGTAATTTTCTTTCCTTTATGCACAAAAGTGTATTTATTACTTCTACCATGGTGTGTAGCATCATTATCATGTTCCCAAGGATGACCCAATAAGAGTGAACAAGCTTGCATAGGTACCACATCACAATCAATAGAATCAGCATAAGAACCAATGGAAAATCAAACTATGCAAGTTTGTGTTACCTTTGCTTTACCAGAATCATTTAGCCACTGAATATGATATGGACGTGGATGTGGGCGTGTGGTCAAGCCAAGCTTCTTGACCAAATCAGAACTCACCAAATTGTTGCAGCTACCTCCATCAATAATGACACATGCTCGACGATCGCTGATGACGAAGAAAATCTAGAACAAGTTATGGCGTTGTAGCTTCTCAGGTTGCTGGACTTGGGAGCTGAGCACCCGCTGTACAATGATGCTCCTATAGGATGTCGTGGCCTCGTCACCAAGGACTTCGCCATCGTCCTCATCTGCATCTTGGTCTTCTTCATCCTCAATGTCAGAGGTGCTGATGTAACCATCTTCTGTAGCAATATATGCCCGCTAACTTGGGCAGTCCTTCTGCACATGGCCAATGCCATGGCAGCGGTGGCACTAAATATCCAAAGTGCGTCCCGTCGATGCAACAGATGAGGCACTCTTGGTAGGCACAAGCAAAGAATTTTTACCTGAATCTGAAGGTCGTGCGGGAGGTGCCTTAGGTGTAGCGGAAACTCCAGAGGCTGTTGGTCGCTTGCTCGCTGGTCAAGGCGTCCGAAAAGTGGTTGGCTTGGTCAGCCCCGAAGATGGTGCCGAGCGTGGCGTGTAGGTGCTGGTGCTGACCTTGCTCTTGCCCTACTGTTCACGCCCCTGCAATTCCTTTTCTGCAAGCATAGCAAACTGAAACAACTGGTTGACAGTGTTAAATTCTTTATAATCAACAATGTCCTGAATGTCACGCCTCAAACTCGAATAAAAACGACAAATGGCATCTTCGTTTCCCTCCACAACACTACAGCGCATCAATCCCTTTTGGAGCTCACCATAGTAATCCTGTACAGATTTATCTCCTTGTTCTAAACGCATCAATTTCTTACACAAATCTCTATGATAAGAAGGAGGAACAAAACGATCACGCATAGCTACCTTAAGTTCTTCCCATGTACTAGGTAAAGCATCCTATGCAGCTAGCCCATTCCACCAAATAATGGCAAAATCCTTAAACTCACTAGTAGCTTGTCTAACTCTATGCTGCTCAGGTACAAGGTGGGCACTAAACTTTTGTTCTACCATCATCTCCCAATCAAGATATCCCTCAGCATCATAATGACCCGAAAAAGATGGTATTGCGAACTTAATTTTAGCATAAGGATCATCGGGCACACGGTGATTATTACCTTGACGGTGGTGGTGGACACCACCCATACCTGTCGTGTTGCAGCGAAGACGTTGTCGTAATCTCTCTTGTCGGACAGCTGCTCGACCTATGTTTCCAGCGGCATCATGCACCGTGTCTTGACCATCGGTGTTGCTGCCGTAAACATCGTTGTTGCCCGCCACAAAGGTTTCCAACTCAGTAACCTTATCGGTTAGCGTGGAAATTCGCTTGTCCAATCTCTCCATGCTATTGCCAATGTTCAGTTCAATGAGTGCGTCAGTGACGGCCTTCCTGATGGCCTCATTCATTCTTTTCTGGGCATCCTCTACAATAGCTTGTAGTTGCTCTTGGCTGACACACTCGTTGAAACCCTTAGGATTGTTATCTTCAGTCTGATCACCTCCTGCCATTGTAAACACAAAAACAGGAACAAACGGTGAAAGTTATCCCTACCAAATGACTACGTGGTTGTAGTGGTGTCAATTTTCACAGCAAGTGGAAGCGTCTTACCAAGCTCTTACCAAGTTCTTACCAACGCAAGCAGTGGGCGGTACAACCGGCGGCTGGTTCAGGATACCTGTGAGGTAGTGGTACCAAGATTGCAAGGCCCTTTATCTGTACTGATCTGAAGAATTTGTGGAGCTTGGAAGGCAAACAAAGAGTAATATGTATATCTGGCACACAAGTCAGTAACAGAAAGTAATGCTGAATTATAGTCCAAAGTACTTGTTCTCGTTGTTGGTCTAAAGTGTTGCAAGTACCAGGTTGTGACAAAAGTATGGTGGATAGCAAGGTGATAGGTATGAGAAAAAACAAGTATGGTGGATGGAAATAACAACACAAACAAGGAACCAGACAGCACACGCAAACACAGCTCACGTTGGGCTTCTCTATGTGCTCCTCTAGATATTGTTCCTCTTTTGTCCCTCTCTTTTTTTCTATTTTTGGGCTGTTGTTGTTTTTTTGGGAAATTTTGACTTTTTTATTTTATTTTTTTGATATTTTTCCTTTACTTAGGAGCACAAAAGAAGTAACCACAGAAAATATGAGCTCAAACAAGAGTAAAACATGGCCTGTGGAATTTTTAGAAAACTGGATGAAAATCGACAAAAACCTTGTGACCATGAAACGAGGATCTTGTGACTACTTTTTGACCAATCTAAAAATTCCAAATCCTAGCAACGCTAGGGATGGACGGATCCGAATTTTTTTTCTGATCAATTTGCATATATGGAACGTCGAAAACGGAGTTCGTATGCGAAAACTGGACCAGTTTTAAGAATTGGCTCCGAATTAGAGGATAAAACGGGAACAATGTGTGCAAAATTGGTCACAACAGCCAAGATTTGATGGAAACGATGGAGGAAAACACACAAACTGGACTCTAACACGACCTAATCAGCAACAAGACCACGACCAGGACACAAACTCAACACGACGGACTCTAAAATTGAAATATGCAAAGGCTATGGCGCGGAAGGTTCTAGGATAGGAAAAACGAGTATGGCACTGGACTATGGGACGAATACGAAACACTCAAACTAGGGAATAAAAGTAAACCTGACGGTATACCTTAGCTTTGATACCACTTAATGGAGACGGGGATCCGATCTTCCATCAGGTGATGGTAACTATCGTTGTGGAGGAGAATGACACACCTTTTCGGCTTCAGATCGAAAGATCGAACCCTGCAATCTTAGCACCACAGCTCCTCTGGTTATCAACCAAGTCACGGACCAGGTTGACCTCGCCAATAAGGCTAATCCCTGCCTGCGCAACAAAGAACACAAGCAAGAACAAGAAAGAACGCAACCAAATTGCAGATGAAAGATTAATCTCACGAGTTGGGGTCTCACAAACCGATGAACGACGAAATTGTTTCTTGACAGAATAATCTAAGCAAAACCCAAACCCTAATGGAGGGGTGGTGGCTGTTTATGAAGACTCTAGGGTCGTGCAAGACCCCTGGACGCGCCCCTAATGGGCCCAAACTCGATACATGATCCAACGGACCAAAAGACGGTGTCGCAGCACCCTGACAGATTCTGGACGCTGACTTGTTTCGATGATTCCCGTTGATTCCGAATAGCTTTTGACGTGAAACCACTTGGATTGGCTTCCTTATCAAATTAGTTTTCCATCCATATGTGGATCATCGAAAACGGAGTCCAGATGCGTCTTGGGCGACCAATTTAAGGCAGACTGGTCCTGGAGGCCGAGGCAGACTCGAATTCTTGTTGGACTGGGCCTCCGGCTTGTGTTGGACGTCCTTGCTGGTCATCATCACCTCCTCCACGTCCTCTTAGTCCCTCTTGACCCTCTCCAATGTTCCTAAGCAACATAACATCATTAGGTAGTAGTCTATTATCAAAAGTATGAAAAGGATCGCTTAAGAACGAGCTCACCTGTAAATTGAGTTGACGCATTCGAGCCCGGGTCATTGGACCTTGCATGACGGTTGGAGGATCGGCTAATACATCCGAAGGAGTGATGTCCTCATCAAAAACTAACTCAAAAAGACACAAGAATTACACTAGGAGGTAGAGATGGTTTTTAGGAAAATTGTGAAATTGGTTTCATAATTTATGGAGCTAGGATGACATTGATATGAATTTTTGAAGATGGAGAAAGAGTTTAAGAAAACAGAAAAAGGGGAAGAAGGCCAAGGGCTCGGCTCGGCTGGGTTGTTTGCTTTGCTGGCGGCCCAACCGAAAGGGGCAGAGGGCTTATGCGCGTAGTGAAGGGCCAGAGCTGGCCTTGTGCTGCCAGCCGACCTAGGAAAGGAGAGGAGGGGAAAGAGGGAAACAGGGCCCATGTTGGGCTTGGTCTGGTTTCTGGCTAGGCCCGCCCCCTTGTGGGCTGAACGTGGAGTGGGAAGTGGCCCTAAGGCTATTGTGCAGTAGTTGCTCAACGGTAGGCCCCCAAGCAGTGCCGGCGTGACCGTGCCAGCGTCAGGGGACGACGCCACTGTGCCTGCGTACACAACCGCGTCCATGATGCCGGCTAGGGAGGGCTAGGCCTGGGGGTTTTAGTCTTTGGGCTTCTCGCCCCAGCTGCTGTGATGGCAGGGGGGTGACATCATGCCCTGCAGGTGCTCAGTGAATGCTGGGGTCGGCTCAATGGTGTGCTCACTAGGGGCTTGGGGAAGGGCAGTGCGCAATGATGTTGGTCGAGAGGAGGCCGGAGCTCGAGGAGTTGCCTCGACCGTTGCCACGTGGCTTGGCAAGGATCAGTGATAGGGGTTAGCTACAGGCCCAAGGATAGTAGGTCTTAGCCTCGTGTCGCATTGCGTGAAGACAAGGGTGAGGTCGAGGCTACAGTTGGTATTTCTTAGCATAAGTGAAAGAATCCACAAGCTTATGGATATACCGTCGTAGCACTTCACCTGGAACTATTTAGGGTATCGTATTTTCCCAAAGGAAAGGATGTGTAAAGCCTCTTAGCTAGTTCACCCAAGATAACAAGAAGAAGGATAGCTCGGGTAGTGAGGTTTCTCTAAGGATAGAAATCCTAAGTTAATATAGCTTTGCCACTATAGACTTACTTTGGGCACCGGATAACACTTGGTCTGCCAAGCGTTACCGACCTATAGCTCTGCACCGTATCCGAACATGGAGTATTACAAGGGATAGATAGGGCTATCACCACCTGCTGCCTACCCCTTAACCATGGGATATGAGGCAAATGAAGGTAGCCTCAAGCCTAGACACCACATCTATGCTATCGACTACTACTCTAGTGTGCATGCAAGGGTTATCTATCTTTATCAGGGCCCTTTTACTAGAGTATATGTCACAAGAACGGATGATGAACTCGTAAGAATATAGTGATCAAAGATAACTTTTCTTTAGAACTCAACACCAAAGATAAACATGAACCTTGTACTCCAAGTAGTACTTGGTTCATTGAGGTACAAGTGTAGAGGGAGCCGACAACCTAGCACTTTGTCTACTTGATGTACTAGGGTCACCAAGTACAAGAAGTAGAGGAAGCCGACACTCCGTTACTCCTCTAACTCATAGCTCACTCACTCCCTATTCTAATTCTAGCTAGAGCCTAGGTAGGAATGAAGCTCTTCTTCTCTCTTGCTCTCTTGTGTGCTGATGATCCTTGAATGTAGAGAGGGGGTCCTCTTATATAGGCTTGGAGGAGGTCGATTTGCTTGTATTTTAGGAAAGCACCACATGCAACTGCCTCCCCTAGCATTGAATGCACCGTCGGAGCAAGGTGGGACCTGGCGGAGCTAGGGGTGGTGTGCCTACACCATGGGTGCAGCCGCACCCTGGGCTAGCCCAGTCACCATCGCCTTGCTCTGGTGGGTTGCTGGCTGGGCCTAGATTGCTCCCACGCTGGTGTTCTAGCCCAATTCTAAAGTTTGTTTGGGCTTTTGCTTCTATTTTGCTTGAATGCGCCTTCTTGATTGCACATTTTGGTGAATTTTCATACTTGTGCCTGCAAAACATGTATATACGAAAACTCGTGGAAAATATGAGTTGTAAACCCTAATTCTAAGTTTTGGCATTCATATTTGTTTTATTTTGTTTAAATATTGGCGGTAGAAATAGGAGTTAAGCATCGCCAACAAGCTCCCCCACACTTAGCCCTTTGCTCGTCCTTGAGTAAAGTTCTAAGGACTAAGAGGGTTCATCTCCTTGATTTGAAAATCCACATACAGGTTATTCCAAGCTTTACCGGAGCCTGTGAACTTCTAAGTGTCTACCAAATTATCTTGGGTAATTGAAAAATGGAACAACATGGATTCAAATCTTCTCACTCTATCCTTGCTCAAAAACTTGGGTTTTTGTATGGTTTTGAAAACATAAAGATAGCTTTTGTTCCTTGAATGATTCTCTCAAGTCACTCAAATTTGTAAGTGGTTCCTCACCAAGGCATATGTTGAGAGTTTGCCTTCTCTTTGATCATCCTACTTCTAAAAACCTTATCTGTTGTTTTGGGTAGGGATGAAAATATTGAGGCACACTTACCTTGCATATGTTGTAAAGTCAAATTCCGGACCTTACCGGGGAGAATTGTCATACTCTTAGATCAAACTATGCAAGTGTGTGAATTTTGGTGGAACTATACTCCTTTGTTCGATATGATCTCTATCTTTTATTTTTTAGACATGGCTAGCTTATTTTTTTATGAGCCTTCATGTGCTCATCATTTTGTTTTTCATTTTTTTTCTTCAAATATCTTGGGACTATCATGTGTCCCTATTTTTTTAATATTTTGGGACCTTCATGTGTCCCATTTTTTTCAATTATTTTTGCATAGCCTTTTTGTCTCTTTCTAGAAATATGCTAGGGAGATCATATTTTAGAGCATGGAGTACTTATTTGCTGGTGATGGAAACATGTTTTAGCCTATTTCCATTGTTGGAATAGCTGTTTTTTGTGGTGTGTATGTGAGTTTTGATCTTGGGAGCATGAAAAATCTCTCAACAGGGGTCACAAAACTTGACCAAACTCAACACAAAGTAAGAGGCATATATGGAAGGTTTTGTCATGTAAGATCATATATGGACTTGGTAGGTATTTGAATGTCATTGCAGGAATATGCTATTTGAATTTTGTTTTGTAAAGATAAATCTCAAGTACTTTGCAAGAAAGAGCAAGTGTCATGTCATCCTACTATATCTCATTCGTCAATCACTTAGATAAAATGGGGTCCCTATGATAAGTGTTCACAAGTTATAGGAATATTAGCAAGGAATAAAGAGTATGCAAACTTTTAATCATAGGATGACATGGAGATGGAGCGTCACTTTTTATTTTAAGATTTGTTCAGTTGTAAATCTTTTTATTAAATATGGAGAGAGAGAGAGAGTGAGAGTTGCACAAACCGAGTTTTGAAATTGGCCAACTTTTGTGCAACATGTTGGAGGCGAGTGTGGTGCCTCCCCCACACTTGTTTCTTACCTGTCTTATTTGTAAACAAAGGAAAAAACAAAAAAACAAATGTAAACAACAATTCTACTAAACGTCTTTATTAAATTTGAGATGTATTTATTTTGAGTTAGGGAATTTTTTAAAAGCAATTAATTTTATACATCTATTTTTTCTTTAGGATTATATGAAGGCTCCAAGAAAACTTATAATCCTTGACCATTTACTTTAAAAGTATTACCTTCATCGTCCTGAATTGTGACAGCACCATGTGATGATGTGTCGACGATGGTGTATAGTCCTTTCCACTTACTTCAAAGTTTTCCTTCAACGAGGAGCATGACTTTGGAGTGAAATCGAAGAACTTTGTCTCCTTCTTTGAACTCTTTTTGTTTGATTCGGTGATTGTGCCATCTTTTGGTTCTTTCTTTGTAAAGCTTGGCACTATGGTAAGCCTTCTCCCTCCATTCTTCTAGCTCAGCAATTTGCTTTTGTTGGTTTCTACTGACTAGTTTTATGTCCATGTTCTAGCTCTTAATTGCCCAGTGAGCTCTATGCTCTAGCTCAACTGGTAAGTGGCAATTTTTTCCATAAATGAGCTGTTATGGTGACATGCCGATGGGGGTTTTGTAAGCTGTCCTGTATGCCCAAAGTGCATCGGGTAGCTTATCCTTCCAGCCTTTCCCCATCTCATTGACCATTTTCTGTAGGATGTTTTTGATCTGTTTGTTCGACGTCTTAGCCTGACCGCTTGTTTGAGGATGGTAGGGTGTGGTTATGTTGTGCCTAGACCCAAGCTCCTTCGGAAAGTTTCAGAAGGTCTTATCAATGAAGTGAGACCCTCCGTCGCTTATGACCATCTTGGGTGTTCCGAAGAGAGGGAAGATCACTTCATGAAACATCCTTTGGGCATGCTTGGCATCAGCAGCTCTGCACGATAAGGCCTCCACCCATTTGGATACATAGTCAATGGCTACCAAGATGTACTCATTGTCATGGGATTTTGGGAATGGTCCCATGAAGTCAATTCCCCATACGTCGAATATCTCTGTTTGAAGGTTGTAGTGCAAGGGCATTGCATTGCGAGCGGTGATGCTCCCATGCAGCTAACATTTTTGACACCTTCGAATGAATTCTTTGGTTCCTTCATACATCATAGGCCAGAAGAACCCGCACTGCAAGATCTTGGCTCATGTGCGGAATACTCCGTAATGGCCTCCGTACGGTGCTGCACGACATTTTTCTATGATTTGCATCCCTTCTACCATTGGTACGCACCTCATCAATAGTCTGTCAGAACACACCCTATATAGGTATGGGTCATTATTGGTGCTTCTTTGCGAAAGCAGAAAAGTCCATAAGCGCACGGAAGTACCATTGTAGCACTTCACCTAGAAGTGTTAAGGGTATCATATTTTTCCAAAGGAACGGTATTGAAAGTAGTCTCTTGGCTAGTTTACCTAGGAGAATAGGATGAAGGATAACTTGGGTAGTGAGGTTCTTCTAAGAGTAGAAACCTTAAGCGTAGATAACTTTGTCACTACAAACTTACTTCGGGCACCGGCGTACACCTGGTCTACCAAGCGATACTGGCCTATGGCTCTACGCCGTATTCGACCATGAGGGAGTGCTAGGGACGGACAGGGCTATCACCACCTGCTGCCTACCCCACTACCATGGGATACAGAGCAAACAAAGGTAATGTGTAGCTTAGACACCACGTCTACGCTAACAGTTACTACTCTAGCATTGGCCAGGAACTTCCATCTTTATCAGGAGTCCTCTACTAGAGCACTCGTCACGAGGACAGACGATGAACCAACAAGTAAGTAGTAACAAGGATAACTTTACTTAAAGAATCAAACCAAAAGTTGAACGCATATTTCTTACTCCAAGTAGTAAGACGATCGTAGAGGTACAAGTGTAGAGGGGGCCAACAATTCTGGCACTCCATCCACTCGATGTACAAGGCTCACCGAGTACAAGAGGTAAAGGGTACCGCTACTCCACTATTCCTCCAACTCTTTCCCTCTCTCACTCCCTACTATTCTAGCTAGAAGCTAATGGAACGAGGTGTGTCCCTCTTCTTCTTTTCAAAAATGTGTATATGATTCCTCCTTGAATGTGAGGAGGAGGCTCTTCTTATAGCTTGGGGAGGTTAGTTTGGTGATGTATTTTAGGAAAGCACTACATGCAACCGCCTCCCCTAGCATTAATTGCACCACTAGAGCAAGGTGGGCCCGAGCGGAGCTAGGGGCGGTGCGGGCGCACCAGGGGTGCGGCTGCACCCTGGGCCAGCCCACTCATCACCGCCTTGCTCTAGTGGGTTGTTGGCTGGGCCCTAGTTTTGACTTTTGGTTGGGCTTTTGCTTTTGTTTTGCTTAAATGCACTTTCTTGATTGTGCATTTTGATATGTTTTCACATGTTGTCCTACAAAACATATATACACCAAAACTTGTGGAGAATGTGAGTTGTAAAGCCCTATTCTAAGTTTTGGTGGTCATAATTATTATGTTTTGTTAAAATGTTGGCGATAAAAATATGCGATAAGAACCGCCAACAAGCTCCCCCACACTTATCCCTTTGCTCGTCCTTGAGTAAAGTTTTATGGACTAAGTGGGTTTATCTCCTTGATTTTAAAGATCTGCATACTAGTTATTCCAAGCTTCACCTAAACCTATGAACTTCCAAGTGTCTACCAAGTTATCTTGGGTAATTGAAAATGGAATAGCTTGGATTCAAGCCTTCTCACTCTCTTCCTGTTCATACACTTGGGTTTTTATGTACTTTTGAAAACATAACGATAGCTTTTTTCCTTGAATGATAATATAGGATCACTCATATTTTGTAATTGGTTCCTCTCCAAGGCATATTTTGAGATTTTGCCTTCTTTTTGATCATCCTATTTCTAATAAGCTTATGTGGAGCTTTAGGATGAATATTTTGAGGCACACTTACCTTGCATATGTTGTAGAGTCAAATTCCAGACCACACCGGAGGGAAGCGTCATACTCCTAGATCAAAATAGTGCAAGTGTGTGGAATTTTTATAGTGTTCTAATTCTAATTGTTTTTGGTACTCCTTGAATCATGCATCTTTCTCTTTTTGATGTATGCCTTTTATTTGAAAGTATGGGCTATCTTTTTCTTCTTTTCTTCATGCTCTTTGGCATGCATTTTTTTCTCTCATGCCTTTTGGCATGGATATATTTTTCTTTTTCTTTTTCTTTTTCTTGGCATAGCCCATATCTTCCTTTTTGGCATATGAAATTTTTTTTGAGAGAGGTGCATGATAAATGAATGGAGTATTATTTTTGGAATGGAAAACATGTGTAGCGTATTCCCAGTGTAGGAATAGTTGTTTATTTTGGTGGCGTGTACGTGAGTTTTGATCTTGGGATCATGAAACATCTCTTAGCGGGGTCACAAAACTTGACCAAACTCAATACAAAGTAAGAGGCATATATGTAAGGTTTTTGTCATGTAAGATCATATATGGCCTTGGTAGGTATTTGAAATGTCATTCAAGGAACATGCTATTTGAATTTTGTTTTATAAAATAAATCCCAAATGTTTTTGTAGGAATTAAGCAAGAGTCATGTCATCCTACTATATCTCATTCGTCAATTACTTAAATAAAATGGGTTTCCTATAAATAAGTGTTCACAAGGTGGTAGGAATATTTGTGAGGAATAAAAAGTATGCAAACTTTTTAATCATAGGAAGTCATGCAGATGGAGCATAATCAAATTTTAAATTTATTTATTTTAAGGCTTCTTTATTAAAGTATTGAATGAGAGAGTGAGAGTTGCACAAACCGAGTTTGAATTTAACTGTCTTTTGTTCAATCGAGTTGAAGGTGAGTGTGGTTTCTCTCCCACAATTGTTTTCATACCTGTCTTTATTATGATAAAAGAACAAGAAAACAAGTGCACAAATATTTCTAATAATAAATTATTTATTCAATTATAAAGTGATAGGCGCATTATAAGATATAATTCAAATATGATAGGAATGAAAAACTTAGGGGAAAACAATGCGCCTAGATTATTATTGCAGCGGGAGTGGCCTAGAGAGGTTCATCTAGTGCATCTACCACTCCTGCTGCCTTAGCCACTTTAGCTAATTTCTAGTAGAGCTTGAAGCGTAAGCTGTTAATGTCATCAACCATGTCTCTAATTTTAATGAGCTTTGTGGCGAAGTTTTCGTTGAGGCTCCAAAGAAGCTCTCGTAGGTTATTGTTTTTGGCACTAAGAGAGGCAATGGAAGGACCCTTAGAAGGTGCATCCTCCTTATCACTACTCTCATACTGTCTTGCGGGTCTCTTGATTGGTGGGAGCTTCCTCAACCTTTTTATCCAAAGGGGTGCGCCTGAGGATTCTGATCCCTTATCTGATGGAGCCATCTTGTTCACCGACTTTTTAGCTGGCTTGTGCATGAGTGCCTTTCCATACCCTCCTTCGGGTTTGTGTACACTTACTATGGTGTAGGAAAGGCTAGGCCTAGAGGTATTAAGGGACGAACTAGCGCGGGAAGGCGTATTGCCCGAAGACATTACAAGAGTGTGTTTGCTAGGTTCGCTAACACTGGATGCCTTCTGCTTGAGGCCGAGGGCGTCGGTGGTGGATCGTGTGGGCGCTATCTTCTTCTCCTTCACGCCACCTTGGGGCGCCATGGAACACGTCGTGGACTTGATGCTTGAACCACCACTCATGGTATAACTTGGTGGTGGCATGATTGCAAGCGGCTCCTTAGTGATGAGCCTAGCCTCCTCCCGCACATTGGAGCTCTCAGGGGTGTAGTCAATGGATAGTGGTGCTACATCAAGGTCGTAGATAGAGCCGGAAGCTTTGTTCAAAGAGAGCGCTTAGCTAGCCATTGCTACTATTAGGACTAAGAATGCTATGTGGAGGGAGAGAAGAAAGCTTGTGGCTTGTGTGAGGAGAGGAGAGGTCATTGGGTGGCTTATATAGGTGTTCTAGCCTCTACCGTGAAGGAAACAAACCAAGCACCGCCAAGGCTATGATACACCGAGGATGAAGATGATGTGGAAGAAGATTGGAAGCCAACAGAGCAAGGGGTGGTGCGGCCACACCATGGGTGCGCCCGCACCCCCAGCTCCTGCTCCTGGCCTGAATTTTGGCCTAGATGCACATGCATGTATGTAGATCCTAGTGATGCTGGTGTCAAATTGTGATTTAGTAGGATCAGGGAGGGATAGAGTGAGATATGCATGATCATGGTAAATCAAGAGAATATTCATGTTTCAAATTTCACATGATTTTGTATTAATGAGTGAATATTCATGTGATCAGCTTAAATCATCAAGATTGAGCAAGAATCATGGTTTGTCTTGTGAAGGCATAAAGGTCATTTTACCATGATATCTTGCTTGAGAAGCAAATTTTTTATATTTTTAAGAAGATGTTAGTGTAGTTAATTTTTAAATTTTCATAAGTTTTGAATGAATTTATCAAAAGCAATTAAATCTATTCTATCTATTTCTAAGCTAGTGTTATGAGAAGGCTCAAGGAAAACTTTTAAACATTGACTGTTAACTTTAAAGATGTTACCGTCATCGTCCTAGATGGTGATTGCACCATGGGACAAAGTATTGATGACGGTGTACGGTCCTTGCCATTTGCTCCTTAGTTTTCCTTCACCGAAGAGTTTGAGTCAGGAGTTGAATAGAAGAACCTTATCTCCCTCCTTGAATTCTTTTATTGGATTTGGTGATCATGCCATCTCTTAGTTCTTTCTTTGTAGAGCTTGGCACTGTGGTATGCCTTCTCTTGCCATTCTTCTAGCTTGGCTATTTGTTTTTGGCGATTCCGGCCGGCTAGTTTCACATCCATATTCCAGCTTTTGATTGACTAGTGAGCTCGGTGTTTAAGTTCAACAGGCAAATGGCAACTTTTTCCATAGACTAGCTGGTATGGCAACATACCAATGGGAGTTTTATAAGCTGTCCTGTATGCCCAAAGTGCATCAGGTAGCTTATCTTTCCATCCTTTTTCCATTGCATTGACCGTTTTCTGCTAGAAAATTTTAATCTGTTTACTAGAAGTTTCTGCCTAACCGCTTGTTTGAGGATGGTATGAAGTTCCTGCATGTTAGTGACTTGCAAACGCGATAGATGATCGGCGACAATATTCTCTACTCCCTTTTTATCTTTTATTTCAAGATCAAATTCTTGGAGTAAAAGAACCCATCTAATTAATCTAGGTTTAGCGTCCTTTTAATGAGTAGATATTTGAGTGCAGCATGATCAGTATAGACTATAACTTTTGCACCCACTAGGTAGGACCTAAACTTGTTGATAGCAAAAACAATTGCTAGGAGCTCTTTCTCAGTGGTAGCATAGTTAAGCTGTGCTCCTATCAGCATTTTGCTAGCATATGTGATTGTGTGATGCTTTTTATCTTTGGTTTAGCCTAGGACCGCACCAATAGCATAGTCACTTGCATCACACATGATTTCGAATGGCAGCAACCAATCAGGTGGTTGGATGATTGGCGCTGAGATGAGTGCTTTCTTGATGGTGAGAAAAGCGTTTAAACACTCATTTGTGAACTCAAAAGGTGCATCCTTAACTAACAGGTTTGTAACGGGTCTAGCGATTTGTGAAAATCTTTGATAAACTGCCTATAGAACCCAGCATGACCTAGGAAGCTATGAATCCCTTTTACGTTCACAGGGGGGTGGTAGTTGCTCAATGACTTCTATTTTGGCTTTGTCTACCTCAATCCCCCTCTCGGACACAAGATGTACAAGAACGATGCCTTCATGGACCATGAAGTGGCACTTTTCCCAATTAAGTACTAGGTCCTTTTGTTGGCATCTTCGCAAGACTTTGTCTAGATTCTCTAGACAGTGGTCAAAGGTTTTGCCATAGACTGAAAAATCATCCATGGAAACCTCCATGATTTCTTCTATCATGTCTAAGAAAATAGACATCATGCACCTTTGGAATGATGTGGGTGCATTACACAACCCGAATGACATTCTACGATAAGCATATGTTCCATACGGGCATGTAAATGTTGTCTTGCTTTGATCATCGGGGTGGATGGGAATTTGATGATATCTTGAATACCCATCGAGGAAACAGAAGAAAAAATGCTTCGCCAACCGTTCTAACATTTCATCAATGAAAGGTAGTGGGAAGTGGTCTTTCTTTTTTGCCGCATTGAGTTTCTAGTAATTAATGCACATTCTCCACCCCCATGATGGTACGTTGTGGTATTAACTCGTTTTTGTTATTTTCAACGACCGTCATGCCTCCTTTCTTGGGAACCACTTGGACGGGACTAATCCAGTCGCTATGTGGTTTGGGATAAATAATCCTAGCATGAAGAAGTTTGAGGACTTTCTTCTTCATGACTTCCCGCATTGCATTCTTGAGCCAGCATTGGGGTTCTCATGATGGTGTGCTAGCAGGGTCACTTGAAATGCGATGGGTACAAAGAGTTGGGCTAATCCCCTTGAGATCTTGTAATGAATACTCGAAAACTGACCTATGTTTTTTCTAAAATGGCAATGAGTTTGAATGTTTCCTCATTAGAAAGCTTATCACTAATGATTACAAGAGTGTTTTTATCACCATTTAGAAAAGCATAATGTAATCTAGTAGGTAGAGGTTTTAGCTCAACCGGAGGTCGTGCCGGTACTTCCTCTATGGACGGTCTATAGCTTCTCCTAAGTTGTCCTCTTCTTCTATGAAGAGTTTTGCATATTTTTCTAAGGATGACTCGGGGGAATCAAAGGGTAAAACTGACATAACCTCCTTGGGCAGGTCAAGATGGGGAAGAGATTCTACAACCGAGTTTTTGGCTCAACTGTCAGGAAAGATAAAGGTGTCTCTCCCCACTTTTATGTTCAAATCCCCAGATGATGATGGTTCAAGGAACTTTTCTTGGGGATGCCCTATCATGACATCGAAATCTTTGATGTCAAAGACATGGAAGTCTAGGGAAATTTCAGTTTGCTCATGATATAAGGATATATCGTGAAGAATCCCTAGGCCTTCTAGTCTGAGACGAGGTGCAATTCTGTAGGTTTTGACTGTTGGAGCAAGAGGTTCTTTATCAAAGAAAGATGGTGCAAAAGTTAATGACATGATGTTTGCTCCAACAATAGGATTGTAAAACACTTCCACCATCATCCCATGAATTTTACATTGAATAGATGAAGAGGGTACATGAATATGAATTCCTTTAGAGGAATGTTCTACCTCTTTAGTCCATTCATCGTTCAAAATCGTGGTCAACTCCTTAATTGATTCCCTAAGGAATTGTTTGTCTATGGGAAGAGGAGTGACTGGGACTAGTGGTTTCTTCTGGCATGCGTAATTCGAGGTATTTCCAAAATCTTCAAAGAATTCTTCCTCAAAGTATGAAAGATCCGAAGGTTGGAAACCTTCCTTCGGATCTTCTAGTTCGAGGCAAGGGTCTCTCTAAAGGTGTTATTGGTTTGGCCTCCACCAAAGAGACTTCCGCGTGATTTAGCTCGAGCTCTACACGTAGGGGTTCTAGCGGGGGAGTGTTCTCTAGAATGCGATCTAGGAAAGCTTCTTCTTCATCTATGATTTTATGGGTAAATGAACCTCCGGCAGCTATGTCAAGTTGTAGGGCAGATTCCTTGCTAAGCCCTAACCAGAAATGTTGTAAAAGCACATGGTTGGGTGTAGATAAGTCTAGGCCAGATCTCATTAGAATTAAGAATCTGTCTTAAGCTGCACCTATGCATTCCTTCTCTTTTTGTTGGAAGTTGAGTATCTCCTGTCGTATGGTAGCAATTCAGGATATAAGGAAGAACGCTAGACAGAATCTGTTCCATAATTCTTTCCAATCACCAGCTACCTTCCCTACATTGTGGGTGTACCATTGTTTCGCTCTCTCTTCAAGTGAGAAAGGAAACAACTTCCACCGAAGTGTTTCTTGTGACATGCCTGAGATGGTTAGGCAAGCACAGAGCTGCTCAAACTCCCTTAAGTGGTGATAGGGGTTTTCATAATCCAACCCCAAGAAGGTTTGTTCCTGAACCATGGCTATAAAGCCTGGGCAGAGTTTGTAACTAGAAGCTATGATTGGCTTTGAGGATTGTGGAGGTTCAATGAACTCGCCCTTAGGAGCAAAAATATTAAGAATGGTAGGTTGCTCCATTGGAAAAGTGTAAAAAAAGAAAACAAAGGTAAAAATAACGGATACATAGGCAAACTAGGTTCGGAGACTAAAACGACAATCGTTCCCCGGCAATGGCGCCAGAAATGCTTGTTGGTGCTTCTTAGCGAAAGCTAAAAAGTCTGCAAGCACACGGAAGTATCGTTGTAGCACTTCACCCGGAAGTATTCAGGGTATCGTATTTTCCCAAAGGAACGGTATTGAAAGTAGTTTACCTGAGAGAATAGGATGAAGGATAACTTGGGTAGTGAGGTTCTTCTAAGGGTAGAAACCTTAAGCGAAGATAACTTTGTCACTACAAACTTACTTCCAGCACCCACGTACACCTGGTCTGCCAAGTGATACCGGCCTATGGCTCAACGCCATATCTGAACATGGGAGAGTGCTAGGGACGAACATGGCTGTCACCACCTACCCCACTACCATGGGATATGGAGCTAACAAAGGTAAAGTGTAGCTTAGACACCATGTCTATGCTAACCGTTACTACTCTAGCATTGGCCAGGCACTTTTGTCTTTATCCGAAGTCCTCTACTAGAGCACCCATCATGAGGATGGACGACAAACCCACAAGTAAGTAGTAACAAGGATAACTTTACTTAAAGAATCAAACCAAAAGATGAACACGAACTTCTTACTGCAAGTAGTAAGACGATCGTAGAGGTACAAGTATAGAGGGGGCTAACAAGTCCAGCACTCCGTCCACCCTGTGGGACAAGGCTCGCCGAGTACAAAAGGTAGAGGGTACCACTACTCCTCTATTCCTCCAACTCTTTCCCTCTCTCACTCCCTAATATTCTAGCTAAAAGCTAATGGAATGAAGTGTGTCCCTCCTCTTCTTCTCCAAAATGTGTATATGATTCCTCCTTGAATGTGAGGAGGAGGCCCTTCTTATAGCTTGGGGAGGTCGGTTTGGTGATGTATTTTAGGAATGCACCACATGCAATCGCCTCCCCTAGCTTTAGTTGTACCACCTAGAGCAAGGTGGGCCCAAGCGGAGCTAGGGGCGATGTGGGAGCACCAGGGGTGCGGCCGCACCCTAGGCCATCCCACTTGCCACTGCCTTGCTCTAGTGTGTTGCTGGCTGGGACTGGGTGCCTCCCCCGCTCATATTCTGGCCTAGTTTTGACTTCTGGTTGGGTTTTGCTTTTGTTTTGCTTAAATGTGCTTTCTTGATTGCGCATTTTGATATGTTTTCACATGTTGTCCTACAAAACATATATAGACCAAAACTTGTGGAGAATGTTAGTTGTAAAGCCCTTTGCTAAGTTTTGGTGGTCATAATTATTATGTTTTGTTAAAATGTTAGCGATAAAATATGCAATAAGAACCGCCAACAGCCATCCGAAAGGTGACGTCTACTTTTGACTTGCAGCTTTTTCTTCTTCTCCCCCAGTGGTATGTATCCTGTGACCATGAAGTTCACTATGTTCATATACCACGGGTTGGAGTCCGTCACCTTTAGTAGCATGTCGTCGTGTAGGAAGTCATTTATTGGTAGCTCCTGCATGTTAGTGACTTGCATACACGACAAATGATCCGCAATAGTATTTTCTACTCCTTTTTATCTTTTATTTCAAGGTCAAATTCTTGGAGTAGAAGTACCCATCTTATTAATCTAGGTTTAGCATCTTTCTTAGTGAGCAAGTATTTTAATGCAGCATGATCAGTGTAAATGATAACTTTTCTCCTACTAAGTAAGACCTAAACTTATCTATAACAAAAACAATTGCTAGCAGCTCTTTTTCAGTGGTGGCATAGTTAAGTTGTGCTCCAGCCAGTGTTTTGCTAGCGTAAGTGATCACATGATGCTTCTTATCTTTGGTTTGGCCAAGGACTACCCTAGCAGCATAGTCACTAGCATCACACATGATCTCGAACGACAACAACCAATCAGGAGGTTGGATGATTGGCGCTGAAATGAGTGCTTTCTTGAGAGTATGGAAAGCATTTAAGCACTCATTGGTGAACTCAAAAGGTGCATCCTTAGCTAACAAGTTCATGAGGGGTCTAGAGATGTGCGAGAAGTCTTTGATAAAACATCTAGTAGAACCCCGCATGACCTAGGAAGCTACGGATTCCTTTTACGTTCATAGGGGGTGGTAGTTGCTTGATAACCTCAATCTTGGCCTTGCTTACCTCAATCCACCTTTCGAACACAAGGTGTCCAAGGATGATGCCTTCTCAGACCATGAAATGGCACTTTTCCTAATTAACTACCAGGTCTCGCAGGTGATAGGAAATCACCCGATAGGAAATCACCTGACTTTTCCTAATTGTCTACCTCAATCTCGCAGGAGACAGGAAATCACCCGACTTCTACCGGTCTAAGCATGGCTAAGCAGATATTCAGACCTAGACCTACACAGGGTTAAAGGTATATGTAACTAGACAAGGTAGTTCTATGCATCAAGTGTTTCCAATCAACGCTTATAACCTAATGCATCAAACATAAAGGACTCAAGTAATATTTTGTAAAACATGGGAGACTTGGAATGCTCCGTGGCTTGCCTTTGAGGAAACAGGATGGCCGGTGATCCGGGCACTTAGGGAGACCTTTGAGAGTCTGCTCCTCTTCTCCTAGAGCTGTGGCCTAAGGCATCTCCTACTGATCCTCCTCTTCTTCTTAGTTGAACTCCAACAGCGTTATCTCTTCGGACGGTCCTATATGCATGAGCATGAAATGAGATATCACGAATGCATATACGATGACACGTATAATATGATTTGATGTGATGAATGCATTCTCATAAGTGTTATCAATAGCATGGTATTAAAGTAATAACAAGTGCATCTTATTTTACTGAGTAGGTGCATATCTCTTCTCTAATAACTAAACAAACACTTATGTAAATCATTTTCTGGACAACAAGATAGTAGCCACTTGTTTTGACCATAACTAGAGTTATACACATCAAAATAATATGATTGTGGGCATTTTAGAAATCTTATGAAATTGCATACAACTTTATTTTAATCTTCTTAATGTGATTCAGTAGTTATCTAAGTCAAACAATTCAATATTTCAAATGTTTCTAGAGAGCAAGCATTTATCATAGCAGACTTCTAATAGCCATAATTCTTAAACCACAAGGCCTATGACTATGAAAATTTAAAACAAGGTAGATAAGTAAGTTATATACAACTTTCTTCTTAACAAGTTTTGCAGAAAATACCATTATTATCATGAAATTATCATCACAACCGAAACTATACATGCAGCAATCTAGTTGAATTATAAAGCAATAATGAACTAGTTGCCTACAACCAATTGCTTTTAAGCCTAACTAATAACATCAACAGATCATATGCACCACAAGCACCATATAAAACATCATGGTTAAACATAACTAATTTATTTATATCCATTTATTAATTTCCTTAAATAAAAAGGTGATTTATAGGATAAATATTTACATTGCTTAATAAATTCTGACAAAATTACAATAGTCTACTAATGACCTTAATAGTCCACTATACAAATTTTATGCCATTTGCATAAGTATAACTACCTCTACAAAAATGACAAGTTACATAGGCTTATTTTAGCAAAAAATAGTTTGGCATAGTGAAAAGTGTCAAGCAACAGATTTAATATTTTTCTTACATTCCTCCAAGCATAAGAATACTATGTAAAAATTTGCATGATCATATGTTTTGTATTTTTACACCAATTAATTCCACTAAAAACTAGTAGTTAATTAGGATTAATTATGAATACCATATTCATAGTATGCTTACTATAGGTTTAATATTTTCCTAGCTAGAGCATGTCAACACAAGATCAACAAAATTGTAATCAAAATTTATCACCTTCCTAGTTCAAGTTATGCAATTTACAAGATAGAAACCATTTAAAAAGCATTTATCTAGCTATATTTTATTCTCCTAGAAAAATACCATAAACAATGCATCTCATATTTTTATAAAATACTAAATTTCATGAGGAATCCAACAAAATTTGGTTCACCAAAATTGGACACTCCTAGCTTGAGATATGAATTTTTGAAACATGCATTCAAATCTTGAAAAACAAATCAGAAAATCAACATCACACAGGCTGACAGCCGGGGCCCATGGTCAACGGGGACCCACTCGTCAGTGAGACCAAAATAGGGGATGATGCTAACCAGCGAGAACTCATCGACGGCGAGGTCTCCGACGGTAACATCTTCACCACTGAACTTTCCTCACCCCCCGCGCATCTACTGGTAGGCTTAGTTGGCTCGGTGGCTTGCCGGAGCAAGCTCAACGGCGGCCATGGCAGACGGTGGAGGTTGGTAGTGGTACGCCAGCCATCTCTGTCTATGGCACACTCAGGCAAGGATGGCTACTCCATCCTGGTGACCTAATAAAGCTACACGGTGCAGGTGAGGGTTCGAGGTGGTGTTGGTGAGCTCGGCCGTGCGCATGGACGTGCGGCGGCGCACGGAGCACGGCGGTGCTCACGTTGTTCTGGCTAGATGGTGGCCAAAGGTGGGTCTTTGTCATGCCACTAGCAAGATCTAGGGTTACTCATCCTAAGGCATGAGAGAAAGGAGAGAGACGGTGAACCAACTCGACGGCGGCGAGCTCGAGTGCCACGGCGGTCATGGCGGACATGGGAGGAGCAGTGACTCGTTCTAGCACCGTCACATGGTGTCATCATTCCTAACTCTAGCCTAAGCTTCTAGACTCTAGCACGGAGCTAAACCAAAGAAAATGAAGGCATGAAGTGTGGTGGAATGGCAGGGCCATGGTGAGCCACGAGCGCGGTGGCGCTTCGGTGACAACGGCGGCTGCAGCGTGGCAAAATGCCGCTCTACCTATAGTTTGTAGGTGGCACTAGTGGCTCAAGGAGGTGGAGGTGATGGCATAGCAGCTATGCCTAAGATGAATCGGCCGATGAGGCTGTGTCGGCGATGAGCGCCTATGGCGGAGCTATGGTGGTGCTACGGCGAGCTCGGCGCTGCGCTTGGAGAGGCAGAGCGAGCAGGAGGGAATGAGAGCGGGCGAGTGGAGGGAGTGGCGGGTGCACAATGCTTAAGTGTGCTCTTGAGCCTGACTAGCTGGGCCAACACTGGTGTGCTACCCCACACAGCGGGCCACACGCCTATGGCTGGTGGGCCAGGATGCCGCGCGCGTCCACGCGATTCAGTCCGTTGAAACCGACTGACAGTGCAACTTAGTGGTCCAATAACTCCTAATCCGTGGCAAATTAGCAAAAACTCCATTAACAAAAATTGTAGAGCTACATGCCATCTACAACTTGGCATTAAGAACCATCATCTAATCCTCACTGGTTAACAAACTACATTGCTCCAAAGTGAGGTACTTTGAAACTGAAAACCGTTTCAACACTTAGAAAATTTTACAAGTCTCAAATCAGCATTTTGTTGATACTTGTGAGCTATTTTTGAACATGCTATGCACTGAATTAGACCTTCACCTAAAAATAAAAGTTGTTACCCTAGTCAAGTACTACAACTTTTATTTAGGTCACACAGCCATGCAAACAATCTAAGCTACTGTTCAACTTTAGTCAAACTAGCATCATGAAAATGGCATTTCAAATGAAACCAACACTTAGAAGCAAAATTGGCCTAGGTCATGAATACAAACATTGTTCCATTTACCATCCTAGATGTGTCTAAGGTGTTTTCATGACCTCACAACCTTCTCTTACATTGGTCATACATGATTGCAAGCATAAACATATATATAAATCAACATTTCATGTGACAATGTATAAGAATGAGATGAAATTTCATATGCTCATGTTCATGAATGCTTGGATGATGTTTGTGCTCATGAAATGTAGATGCCAAAATGCAAAGCTTAACACAGGGGTGTTACGGGTAGGGCTCACCTTCAAGGATCATAAAATCATATATAGATTTGGAGAAGAAGAAGTGGGCTACACTCCATTCCACTAGCTTCTAGTTAGTTTAGAATGGGAGTGAGAGAGGGAAAGAGTTGGAGGAATAGTAGAGTAGCAGGTACCCTCTACCTCTTGTACTCGACGAGCTATGTACCTCGAGTGGATGGAGTGCTAGACTTGTCGAGCCCTTCTACACTTGTACCTCTACGACCATCTTACTAATTGGAGTAAGAAGTTCGTGTTTTTTCTTTTGGTTTGATTCTTTAAGTAAAGTTATCATTGTTACTACTTACTTGTGGGTTATCATTGTCTATCCTCATGATGGGTGCTCTAGTAAAGGACTCCTGATAAAGACAGAAATTTCTGGCCAACGCTAGAGTAGTAGCGGTTAGCGTAGACGTGGTGTCTAAGCTACACTGCTACCTTCGTTTGCCTCATATCCCACGGTTGAGTTGTAGGTGGCAGGTGGTGATAGCCCTATCCATCCCTTGTAATCTCCCCATGTTCGGATACAGTGTAGAGCTATAGGCAGGTATCGCTTTGTAGACCAAGTGTACAGTCGGTGCTCGAAGTAAGTCTATAGGAACAAAGGTATCTTCGCTTAAGGTTTCTACCCTTAGAGGAACCTCACTACCTGAGTTACCCTTAGCTTGTTCTCCTAGGTAAACTAGCTAAGAGACTACTTACAATACCATTCCTTTGGGAAAATATAATACCCTGAATACTTCCGGGTGAAGTGCTACAACTGGTACTTCCGTGCGCTTACGGACTTTTCTACTTTCGCTAAGAAGCACCAACAAGCATTTCTGGGGCCATTGCTGGGGAGCAGTTGTTGTTTTAGTCTCCAAACCTAGTTTGCCTGTGTGTCCTTGTTTTTACTTTTCTTTTTACCCTTTTTCAATGGAGCAACCTACCATTTTGAACCTTTCTGTTCCTAAGGGCGAGTTCGTTGAACCTCCACAATCCTCGAAGCCAATCATAGCTTCTTGTTATGAACTCCACCCTGGCTCTATAGCCATGGTTCAGGAACAAACCTTCTAGGTGTTTGATTACAAAAACCCCTATCACCATTTAAGAGTGTTTGAGCAGCTCTGTGCTTGCCTGACTATCTTAAGCATGTCACAAGAAACACTTCAGTGGAAGTTGTTTCCTTTCTCGCTTGAAGAGAGAGCAAAACAATGGTATGCCCACAACGTAGGGAAGGTAGCTGGTGATTTGGGAGGAATTACAGAACAAATTCTATCTGGCATACTTCCCTATATCCCGAATTCACTGCCCTACGATAAGTGATACTCAACATCCAGCAAAAAGAGAAGGAATCCATAGGTGCAGCATGGGACAGATTCTCAATTTTAACGAGATCTAGCCTAGACCTGTCTATACCTAGCCATGTGCTTTTACAACATTTCTAGTTAGGGCTTAGCAAGGAATATGCCCGACTAGCTCGATATAGCTTGTCAGGAGGTTTGTTTACCCATAAAACCACGAGGGGAAGGAGAAGCTCTCCTAGATCATATTCTAGAGAACACTACCCAGTAAGAACCCCTCCATGTAGAACCTAAGCCAATTCATGAGGAAGTCTCAGTCGACTGAGGCCGAACCTGTAACATCTATAGAGAGACCCTCACCCAAACTAGAAGACTCGGAGGAAGGTTTCCAACCTTTGGATCTTCCGTATTTCAAGGATGAATTTTTTGAAGATTTCAGAAACACCTCAAATTATGCATGCCAAAAGAAACCACCAGTCCCAGTTACCCCTACTCCCATAGATAAACAATTCCTTAGGGAATCAATTAGGGGCTGACCATGATTTTGAATAATGAATGGACTGAAGAGGTAGAACATTCTTCTAAAGAAATTCATATTCTTGTACCCTCTTCATCTATTCAATATAAATTCATGGGATGATGGTGGAAGTGCTTTACAATCCTACAGTTGGAGCAAATATCATGTCTTTAACTTTTGTGTCAATTTTCTTTGATAAAGAACCACTTGCTCCAACAATCAAAACCTGCAAAAGTGAACCTTGACTTAGACTAGAAGGCATAGGGATTCTTCACAATATATCCTTATATCATGAGCAAACTGAAGTTTCCCTAGACTTCCATGTATTCGACATCAAAGATTTTGATGTCATGATAGGGCATCCCCTAGAAAAGTTACTTGAACCATCATCATCCGGGGATTTGAACGTAAAAGTGGGGAGAGACACCTTTACCATTCCTATTACTCAAGCGAAAAACTCAGTAACCGAATCTCTCCCCCATCTTGACCTACCCACAGAAGGTATGTCAGTTTTACCCTCTGATTCCCCCGAGTCGTCTTTAGAAAAAGATGCAAAACTCTTCATAGAAGAAGAAGACGACTTGGGAGAAACCATAGACCTTCCCACAGAGGAAGTACCGGCACAACCTCTGGTTGAGCTAAAACCCCTACCCGCTAGACTACGTTATGCTTTTCTAAATGGCGATAAATACACTCTTGCAATCATTAGTGATAAGCTTTCTGATGAGGAGACGTCCAAACTCATCGCCATTTTAGAGAAACATAGGTTAGTCTTGGGGTATTCCTTACAACATCTTAAGGGGATTAGCCCAACTCTCTATAACCATCGCATTCCAATTGATCCTGCTAGCACACCATCACGTGAACCCCAACACAGGCTCAATAATGCGATGCTGGAAGTCGTGAAGAAGGAAGTCCTCAAACTTCTTCACGCTGGGAATATTTATCCCATTCTTTCTTTTGTTTCCTCAATGGGTATTCAGGGTATCATCAAATTCCCATCCACCCCGAAGATCAAAGCAAGACAACATTCACATGCTCGTATGGAACATACGCCTATCATAGAATGTTGTTTGGGTTGTGTAATGCACCCGCATCGTTCCAGCGGTGCATGATGTCTATTTTCTCTAACATGATAGAAGAAATTATGGAGGTGTTCATGGATGATTTTTTAGTCTATGGCAAGACCTTTGACCACTGTCTAGAGAATTTAGACAAAGTCTTGCAGAGATACCAAGAGAAGGACCTGGTACTTAACTAGGAAAAGTCTCACTTTATGGTCTGTGAAGGCATTGTTCTCGGGCACCTTGTGTCCAAGAGAGGGATTGAGGTAGATAAAGCCAAAATAGAAGTCATTGAGCAACTACCACCCCCATGAACGTAAAAGGGATCCGTAGCTTCATAGGTCATGCAGGGTTCTATAGGCAGGTTATTAAAGATTTTTCACAAATCGCTAGACGCCTCACAAAACTATTAGCTAAGGATGCACCCTTTGAGTTCATAGATGAGTGCTTAAATGCTTTTCACACACTCAAGAAAGCACTCATCTCAGCACCAATCATACAACCACTTGATTGGTCACTGCCATTTGTGATAATGTGTGATGCAAGCAACTATGCTATTGATGCGGTCTTATGCCAAACCAAAGATAAGAAGCAGCATGCTATCGCATACGCTAGCAAAACGCTGATAGGTGCACAACTTAACTATGCTACCACAGAAAAAGAGCTCCTAGCAGTCGTTTTTGCTATTAACAAGTTTAGGTCCTACTTAGTGGGTGCAAAAGTTATCATTTATACTGATCATGCTACACTAAAGTATTTACTCACTAAGAAAGATGCTAAACCAAGATTAATAAGATGGATTCTCTTACTCCAAGAATTTGTTCTTGAGATAAAAGATACAAAGGGAGTAGAGAATACTATCGCTGATCATTTGTCGTGTATGCAAGTCACTAACATGCAAGAACTACCAATTAATGACTTCCTACGCGATGACATGCTGCTCAAGGTGATGGACTCCAACCTATGGTATGCAAATATTGTAAATTACATGGCTTCATGCTATGTACCACCGGGTGAGAATAGGAGGACGTACTGGGTCTGTTTGGATGGCCTACTGAGGAGATGCATGCCAACAACAAAAGGATTACAGATCATTGAAAGATGCCATGCGGCACCGTACAGAGGCCATTACGGAGTATTCCGCACACAAGCCAAAATCTGGCAGTGCGGGTTCTTCTGGCCAACGATGTACGAAAACACTAAGGAATTCATCCGAAGGTGTCGAAAGTGCCAATTTCAAGGAAGCATCAACTCTCGCAATGCAATGCCCCTGCATTACAACCTTCAAATAGAAATATTTGATGTGTGGGGCATTGACTTCATGGGACCATTCCAAAAGTCCCAAGGTTGCGAGTATATCCTTGTCGCTATTGACTATGTGTCAAAATGGATGGAAGCACTACCCTACCGAGCGACTGACGCCAGGCATGCAAGAAAGATGTTTCATTGACAAGACATTTAGAGCATTCCTAAGAGACACCAAGGATGGTGATAAGCGATGGTGGATCTCACTTCATTGACAAGACATTTAGAGCATTCCTAAGAGAGTTAGGAGCCAAGCACAATATTGCCACACCATACCATCCTCAAACCAACGGTCAGGCCATGACCTCGAATAAACAAATCAAAAATATTTAATAGAAAATGGTAAATGAGATGGGGAAGGGTTGCAAGAACAAGCTTCTGGATGCTCTTTAGGCACACAGGACAGCTTATAAAACCCCCATCGGCATGTCACCATACCAGCTGGTCTATGGAAAAAGTTGCCATTTGCCTATTGAGCTTGAACACCGAGCTCATTGGGCAATCAAAAACTAGAATATGGATGTGAAGCTAGCCGGTAGAAATAGGCAAAAACAAATAGCTAAACTAGAAGAATGGTGAGAGAAGGCATATCATAGTGCTAAGCTCTATAAGGAAAGAACCAAAAGATGGCACGATCACCGAATCAAGCTCAAGGAATTCAAGCAAGGAGACAAGGTCTTGCTCTTCAATTCAAGGGTTAAGCTATTCGGTGAAGGACAATTGCGAAGTAAATGGCAAGAACCATATACCATCATCAACACTTTGCCACATGGCGCGATCATCATCCAGGACGATGACAGTAACATCTTTAAAGTTAACGGTCAACGTTTAAAAATTTTCCTTGAGCCTTCTCATAACATTGACTTTAATACTAAAATAGAAAGAATAGATTTAATAGCTTTTGATAAATTTATTCAAAACTTATGAAAATTTAAAAATTAACTGTATGAAAATTTAAAAATTAACTATGCTAACATATTTTTAAAAATATAAAATATGCTTCACAAGCAAGACATCATGTAAAAGACATTTATACCCTTGCTAGACAAACCATGATCTTGCTTAATCTTACTTGATTCACACTGATCACATGAATATTCACTCATAAATACATAATGATGTGAAAATTGAAACATAAATATTCTTTTGATTCATCTTGATCATGTGCATCTCACTCTATCATTCGCTGATCCTGATGAATCAAATCTGAGCACCAGCATCTCCATGATACACACACATGCATGTGCATCTGGACCAAAACTGAGGCTAGGAGGAGCAGCTTGGGGTGCGGGGCACACCCATGGTGCAGCCGCACCACCCCTGGCTCCGCTAGCCTCTAATTTTCGTGTGCATCTGTTTGATCCTTAGTGTATCAGATCCATGGTGGTGCTTGGTTCATTTCCATTATGGTAGAGGCCCAAGCTACTATATAAGCCACCCCATGTCCTATTGTATCAGGTTCGACATACAGATCTTCTGACAAGATTAGGAGAGATAACCAAGGAAGAGCTCACGTGAAAATAACACATCGGTGTAGTTCTGCAATGGATCATGACTAGGAACCTCGATACTAGCGCGTGCTGAGCAGCATAGCCTTGTGTGTGCACCCATAGGGGCTCTCGGTTTTGTCGCGACACCGTGGTAGCTACTCATAACACCATTACTGCTCATACACCCAAAGTGAAATTTCAAGTTGTATAGATTGGGTCATATGAACAATCACTATGCAAAGGTGGGATAGCAAGCAAAGGTAGTCACAAGGTTAGGAGTCAACAAGGAGGTGATCCGAAGATCAAAACACAGAGCAAAAGAACAAAGCTTAATTGCTGAAGACAACTGAGCAGGGGACTCTTGCTTAATTTCCATATATGCCTTGTGAATTCCAAGGTGATTACCAAATAAAGATTAACATGAGATTTGGTCTTGCTGAGCGGCAACATGAGATCAAGACTAATAGACGTTCCGAGCCTTGAGAGAGTTGGAGATAAAACAAACGAGATTCGAGGGACAGAGCCCAAGCTCTGGCTAGGGATTTAGTTGATAAAGCAACAACATGATTTGCAAGGAAAATGTTCCAAAGATAGGGTAGATAGCGATTAGCATTGCACCAGATCAGCTGTAGGAGAAGGAGCAATGAAGTCCAACAAGGATTTTTGAGCAAGGTCCTCCCACACAGGAGTGGGACAACCACGACACATGCAAGCATTTGAGGGAACTAAGCTTGGGCCTAAGGTCAAGCAAAGGCATGGATAAAGGTCTTCATATCGCAATGTTCAAGGGCTAGCAACCACGTGTACAGGCTTAGGCTCCTAAAAGAGAACTTAATTGGAGATGACAACCATGAGATTATCAAAACTTGGACTCTGCTCTAGGATAGCGCTCTTCAACACTTGTATGCTCACTGAGGACAACAGGGGTGATGACTACGACACTACCTAGATAATGAACATCCACACATACATCATGGTCTTAAGCAAGCATTTCAAAATACTTAATCCAATTAGCTTAAGCGACTATTACTAAGCACAAAGCTCGTACATAACAAGCAGTCACCTACAACAACACCACTACCCATATCATGCAAACCAAGGTGGTAAGGTATTGTTATCTTTTATTTCCTTTTTACTGAGTAGGTGAATACCTCTTCAAAACAAGTTTTACTTATACTTAGTAAATTAGTTTTCGAAGGGGTGAAGTTTTTGCTAACTACTAAGTTGCGATCTATTTCCTTTGGATGCAACATACAAGGCAAAGCTAATCACACACTATATTCAAGCATATCTATTCAAGCGGCATGGAAGAAGGCATTTTGCCTAGCTTCACACAGGGAAGATAGTAACATCACATTGATCACAAGTTACTTAGTAATAAAACAAAGTGAGAGGAGCATGTTTATGCACAAGCAACAATCATGATGCATGCTCATCCTATTCATCCTCACAAAATTGCCAGCCTAAGGTGGCAATCTTGTTCTATGTCGGTGGCATAATACGTACTCTCTCGATATATAGCTAGTCGTCAGCTACATTCAATCTACTCATTCATGATTAGCGTACCTACAAAAGGATTTCATTTCAGCCCAACCCCACAATTATATATGCAGAAATGAAAGTCTGCAATCTAGGTTGCAAGCTAAATACTTCCATATATATATACCCACATATATATATTTCTGTATCAAAGCTACCCGAAAGTAAATACATCTATACATGCATATAGAATGTGCATCTATAGCCGTACCAAAGCTAACCCACAATTAAATACTTCCGTATATATATGAGATATATATACTTAAGTATACAAACTACCTCTCACCTTTGATCGCATGCTCACATCTTGCGGTCATGCCACTCACCATCTTACCTCGGTGTAGAGGTATATTGATCCATATATTACCACTCAAGCGAATGGCATCCATACAATAGCACGCCGTATGGACGACGAAATAAACAAAATTGCAAGAAAGTAAACCCCCCATAGTTAGTGTTAGTTTACTTATTGCCACCTACCAGTCCTTAATTGGAAATAAAGGAGGATGTCGCTAGCTTAGTTTTGCAAATTAGTTTTGACAAATTTGCCTGTAGCTAAAGTTTTAGTCAAAATAGGTTTTTTTAAAACCAAAACTTTGTTTTTAAAACTATGTACATGACAGTAATATGCTTAATCTTGCTCTGATGCCAGTTGTGATAGAACCACCCAATTTATACAAGATCAAGTATGGCTGTCCCCGTTTAACCCGTTGACGCGCGCATACTTTCACTTATATAAACCCGGTAGTCCACCGAGTGTCACGCAGAACCTCGGTAAATCAACATCATAACCAAGATCAAGTGATTAAGCAAATACACATCACATACACAGAGTTACAGCGGAAATAATATTACAGTTGGGTTCACAAATAATAATACAAGTTTGGGTTTCAAAACCAATTAGTGAAAACAACCTAGCTTTCAAAGTCTTACAATAATATAAGTTCCAAATACATTCTCTGATAAAATCATATAGATGAGAAATAAATATAGAGTCACCGAGCCCACTGGTGGTTAGCCACCATCTTCAGCAGGCCGAGAACTTAACCTACAACATGGTGGGATAAACCCTAAGTACTCGAATGTACTCAGCTAGACTTACCCATCATAAACCAGAAATAAAGTGACACCAAGGAGTATGCAAGGCTTTATTGGTGGAGCTCGCTTGACAAAATTTTGCATAAAAGCCACTAGTTGAGCTATACCTTTTATAATTCAGTAACCAAGTTAATTATAGCTATTCATCTCTAGATTAGCAACTAACCTATGCAAAACATGTGGAATATCATTTAGTAACAGGCAAAAGTAACCATAGGCGGTGTAGTAATGTGAGTATCATCATCATAACCATCAATTTTCCATTAAGTTACTCTACATTGCCGCTGCTCAGTCAAGTTCTCACTATTCGGGAGAGATGACGATTCGAATCGATTCCTACCCAGCTGGGGAATTATTCCTAACACAATTCCAGACATACCTGCGCCAGGGTAGTCTTAGGTCACCTTTGGTACAACTCAAGAACTAAATTCATGGGCCCAAGATGCGCTGCACTCTCAGGGAGTCCACTCTGCCAGGACGTCAATCTGCCCTCGAACTTATGCCGATAGCTCCCTGCACATCCCTACTACCACCAAAGTGCGCACTTTTACTTCCTGGCTTCCGGCCTGAGTTGAGCTACTTAGCTTCACGGTCGGAACGAGTTATCTGGCCAACTAAGTGATAGGCATGCGTTCAACATGGCATGAGGATGTACACCGAATCGGTCCTTAACCGACACAGACAGGGATAGATTGACAGCCAAGACCTCCATTCCTTGTTGCTTCTCTATCAACATCCCGCCCGGTCTCTTTTTTATTCATCAACACATGGTTATTTCCATGATAGCAAATATAGCCAACCGTGCTTTGGTATCCACCTATATCTCGTAGGTGATAGGAAATCACCTCACTTCTACCGGTCTAAGCATTACTAAGCATCCGTTTGATCCTAGACCTACATAGGGTTCAAGGTATATTTCTGGACAAGGTAGTTCTATGCATCAAGTTGTTCCATTCAACTCTTATAACCTAATGCATCAAACATAAAAATTCAAGTGATATTTGTAAAAACATAAGAGGCTTAGAATGCTCCGGGGCTTGCCTGGGATCCAACACTAGGTTAGGGTTTGTTAGACGACACTCGCTTGGCGAGCATCGCCCATCTCAGCACTTGCTTAGTCCTTTCGTCTCCTGGATTCACCAAAATCCATCTTTAGGTTTGGCTCCAACATCACGTCCTTCATGTGGTTCATCTAGCATACCTAGATGAGATGTGAGATGCAAGTGCATGAATATGAAGAATGGTAATTTGAGATGTATCACATAATAGCATTCAATGCAAACATAAGATCATGCAAGACATAGGCACCTAGAGTTATTTAACTAAACATCACACAACCTATTATAAAAGGAATAGAAAGCTTATTAGGCATGGAACACAAGTGAACTTAAGTTCATATATTGTACCCATGCATTGATCAAGAACTAACCAACATGCTTAGCCAAAACAAGAGCAAGCTCAAAGTAATCACCTAGCACATGTATAGAAATCTGGACAGCATCACAATAGTCATTTGTTTTAACCATAACTAGAGATATAGGCATGCAACAAGAGTGACCCTAGACTTTTTGGAAAGATAATAGAATTGCCTAAAACATTGTTATTATCACCAAAAGCTTATTCTAAATCTAACCAGGTCAAACATGCCAATGTTTCAGATCTGCACAGAACTAGGACAGAAAAGTAGTAGTAATTTCAAAAATGCATAACTGGAGTTACAGACATCGAACAAGCGTGAACCTTAACTTTCTAGAAATATTATAAAATTATCTAAAACATGTTTATTATCATCACAAGTTGATTCCATAATTAACAAAGTCAATCAAGCATAATTGAGCACCTCTGTCCAGACTTGGATAGATTATGCCATGCAACTTCACAAGCTTATAACTAGAGCTCTAGAACACCAAAAGAGGTGATCTAGGATAATTTGGAAATCTTAAGGAGAGCACTATAACTCTTATATTATAACTAAGACATGATTTCATACTTAACTTGGTCAATCAATGAAATCCTTCAAATCTGCATAGAGCATAGACCAAACATGACAGATCATTTGTCAAATTCATAACTCCTAAACTATCAGGCCTATGTTCATGCAATTGGAACACAAGCAATATTATGAAATTATATACAACTTTGGTAGTCACTACAACCACAGAAAACATCATTTACACCACAAAAATAATTGCACAAGAAAAACTACACATGCAGCCCAAACAGGAGTGATACAATTATAGACAGAGAACTGATAGGAACTTCCGAGAAGCATAACTGGAGTTCTAGACCTCCAACAAACATGAATCATAACTTTTTGAAAATATTATGAAGTTACCTACAACTTTCTTATTCTAATATTAAGATGATTCTACAGTTAACAAGGTCAATTAATCTAATAAATGCATCTCTATCTAAAACATGGACATAATCTGATATTCAAGTTTAAACAACAATAACTAGAGTTTTACATGTCCAATAAATGTGGTTCTAGACTTTTTGCAAATCTTAGCAAATTGTAAACAACTTTGTTATAAACACCTAGAGCTAATTCTACTATTAACAAGGCCACACATTACCAACAAGGCAACCCTGTCTGGGTTTGGGCAGAAACAGCCACTGAAATTTAAGCAACTATAACTAAGAATATACTTAACCAAAAATTATGCGCTTTATCTTTTTAAAAATCTGAAGAAAAGTACTACAACTCATCTATTGTCATTAAGGAATGATTCACAACTTAGCTGAGCCAATTAACACAAACATTCAGGCCTATTCAGAATAAGAGCAAAGCAACATAGGGCAATTGTTATTTTTATAGCTCTTAAACTATCAAGCCTAAAATCCTAAAATTTTTACCATACATCAACCATTACCTGAGTAGCATTCAATACAAATTTCACATTTATTTGAGTACAACAAGCGCAGTTATGAAAAAGACAAGACATAACTAGTATTAAAAATCTAACTGCATAAATTTATTTTTACAGCAAAAAACTTCAACTAAACCATGCCATCTTATAGATGTATTGCATAGATAATTTCACAAGGATTCCAAAAAGTCCTCATTTGCTATTTTACGATTTTTCTACAATTTGTTATGCATTTTCAAAGTTTTGGCCAAAATAAAAGCATAAAGGAAAAACGACTTTGCATCGGAGACCTTGAACTTCTCACTAATACGAACTTCCAAAATGGGTCCTTCTCGGCACTATTGAACTGAGTCATGAGATTTGCAGTTGAGCCCTTCACTTATGTTGAATTATTGTGCGAGGTCCCTGACGTGGCTTTGGAGCAGGGGACGTGCGGGAGCTCGCTGGAGGAGGTGCGTCGGCGACAGTGGAGTGGCAGGGAAGGAGCAGGGGGCTTGCACGCTCCCATGGGTGCTCCTGTCATGCCCCATGGCGGCCGGAGGCCAGCAGATCATGTGCACAGGCGCCAACAGTGGAACGGCTTCATGACGACGAGCTATGATGGCGGAGGGAAGGCCGGCGCGGTGGTGCTAGAGCTTCGTGAGGCTGGAGGAGTGGCCGCGGAGTTGGAGGCAAGCTCGGCATGACCCACAAGCACGCGAGATGGAGGAACGGCAGCAGCAGGAATTTCCCCCCTGCTATGTCGTGCCTGGCTAAAGGAGGAGAACGACGAGAGAGAAAGAGAGAATGCAGAGGAAGGGATTGACAGCGGCGTCCAATTCGACTCCAATGCACAAGTGCACGCCCAAGGTGAGTGGGGGCATGACTTGAGCATGATGGCCACGTGGTGACAAGCATCTGTATAGGTCGGCCACATCCAAGTGCTCCAGGCTAGTTAAAAAACGCCTAAAAAACCAACTGAAGCCTCATTTTCTCACCTCTCTATCTCCTAAACCGAGCGATGAAAAACTAAACCAATTACACAGTTTTGTTGGGCAATATGAGGACTACAAGTTTGCTTAAAGGTTTTTGGTCTAAGTCGGATTATACTGGAAGATAGAGAGATGCAAAGTAGGGCTCATGAAACTGAAATTCAATTTTCGATTAACCTAGACTTAGCAAAATTTAGAGCTCCCAAAACAGCCATGGATTCAAACTTGAGGGCTCAGTTAGACAAAGTTAGAGACTGAACTAGGTCTTGACCTTTAAACAAAGTTTGTTCTACATAAGATAAACTACAACTTTTATTTATGTCCCACATTCATGCAAGCAATTAAAATAGTTGGTCAACCGAGTCAAAACCCTATCATGAAAAAGACAATTATAGCAATTCCAACAGACATTTTCTGTTTTTGATATCATTTTTGAACATTCAAATGTGCTCCAAGAATAAAGTTTGTTTTACATAAGATGAACTATAACTTTTATTTAGGTTCTACTGCCATGCAAACAATCTAAGCCACAGTTCAAACCAAGTCAAAGTAGCATCACGATAAAGCTTAAATTATCCTTTTTGATCTATTGAAGCATTTTCGGGCCACCAGCTCAACATGAACCCTTTATAACTTTTATTCATGAGTGTAAGTAGAGTTGTTTGAGCCAAGTTGTAAGGTTTGGTTGATGACCTATAATTCCATTCACTTAATAGTGCAATTCAAGCAAGAATGTAACTCATCATATCATGTGATTTTTAGCTCCAAACTTCGTTAAACTTTTCCAGTCATCAAAGTGGGTGAAAATTGAGGTGAGGCACATGAAAGAAGCATCTTCAACATTACTTAGGTGTATATCATAAAAGGGCCAACATGTAAGCAAAGGTGTGTTGTCCAAGTTTAAGTTGGAGCTCACTCTTGTAGATTTGATCTTGCCACCTTCATCACCACTTAACATATCATGTTTGAGCTCAAACCCATTGCTTAACTAGGGACAAACACTTGGGGTGTTACAGTTTTTGCTCTATAGGCGATACATATCATATCGGCTTTTCCCCTCTTTGGGTTAATTTTTGAACTAAAGGCGATACCCTTCTGGTACTAGCTATTAGAGCCGATGACTGAACAAATCGGCTATCAAGTATTAATCCAAAGGCTAGGATAATATTTCTTTAGATACCTTCCATTGATCGCCTTTTGATAAGTTGCACCAGTATTCTTCAAACCAAAGGTCATTACAACCCATTCAAATAAGTCGATCGCTCTAGGGCACCTAAAGGCTGCTTTTGCTATGTCTTCCTCAGCCATAAAAATTTGATTATATCCTTTATCGCCGACCATAAAACTAATAACCTTGTACCCAACTGCTGCATCTACAAACATATTGGCTATTGGCATCGGATAACAATCCATGGGTGTAGTCTTGATCAAATCTCTAAAATTGATGCAAACTCTTAACTTTCCATTTTCTTGTACACAGGAACAACACTCGATATCCACTCTGCATAACGGCATGGTCGAATAAATTTTGCTTCTAGTAATCTTTCAGTCTACTTTTTGATATCATCAAGAACATTTGGGTTAAATCTCTTCAGTGCTTATTGAAACGGCCGATATCTAGGTTTGATTGGCAACTGATGTTCAACAATTAATCGATCTCGACCAGGCATCTCATAATATTCCCAAGCAAAACAATCTTTAAATTCCTTTAATAAATCTATCAATTCTCACTTATACTCAGGATCCAACTTAGCACCTACATACGTTGGCCTAGGCCTATCTCTAGAACCAATATCTATCTCTTCTAATTAATCGGCCGACGTAAATCCATGTCCTAGTTTACCATATGTACCATCTATTGGATTATCCATTAAAACAAACTCTCAGAACCGACTACTTGTATCGGCTATTGGCTTTCATCATTGATCTTAATGAAGCCTCCTTCCCATAGCTTGCTAGAAAAAACACTCGAAGTCTTCCAGTTCCCAATACATTGTATTGGCTGTTGCTATACTCATAGAATCATTAGCATGAACCAGCTCAATATCATCTCCATACCACTGAATCAAGCATTGATGCATAGTCGATGGTACACAACAATTTGCATGAATCCAATCACGACCAAGGAGTAAACTGTATGAACCCTTTCTATCAATGACAAATAATATAGTGAGCAAAGTCTTACTTCCAATTGTCAATTCAACGTTTATTGCCCCTCTGGTCTTGGAAGCATTACCCCCAAAATCCTTCAGCATCATGTCAGTCTCCATCAAATCTCCAGGTCCCTTGCCAAGCTTACAAAAAGTGGTATAAGGCATAAGATTAACAGAAGCACCTCCCATCAACAAAACCTTTTACATATAAAGCATTTAAGTGCCGATGCTTGACTAGCTTATCGAATATAGCTTGTTGTATTACTATCAACTTGGCAACTATCTCCTTATATTCTGATTCATCAAAATCTAAACAGACTTCTTGATCAGCTGGAGCTCTAAACTCTGATGCCTTGTGAACTCCAAGGTGATTACCAAATAAAGATTAACATGAGATTTGGTCTTGCTGAGCAGCAACATGAGATCAAGACTGATAAATGTTCTGAGCCTTGAGAGAGTTGGAGATAAAACAAACGAGATTCGAGGGACAGAGCCCAAGCACTGGCTAGGGATTTAGTTGATAAAGCAACGACATGATCTGCAAGGAAAAGGTTCCAAAGCCAGAGTAGATAGCGATTAGCATTGCACTAGATCAGCTGTAGGAGAAGGAGCAATGAAGTCCGACAAGGATTTTTGAGCAAGGTCCTCCCACACAGGAGTGGGAAAACCACGACACATGCAAGCATTCGAGGGAACTAAGCTTGGGCCTAAGGTCAAGCAAAGGCATGGATAAAGGTCTTCGTATCGCAATGTTCAAGGGCTAGCAACCATGTGTATAGGCTTAGGCTCCTTAAAGAGAACTTAATTGGAGATGACAACCATGAGATTATCAAAACTTGGACTCTGCTCTAGGATAGCGCTCTTCAACACTTGTATGCTCACCGAGGACAATAGGGGTGATGACTACGACACTACCTAGATAACGAACATCCACACATACATCATGGTCTTAAGCAAGCATTTCAAAATACTTAATCCAATTAGCTTAAGCAACTATTACTAAGCACAAAGCTCATACATAACAAGCAGTCACCTACAACAACACCACTACCCATATCATGCAAAACAAGGTGGTAAGGTATTGTTATCTTTTATTTCCTTTTTACTGAGTAGGTGAATACCTCTTCAAAACAAGTTTTACTTATACTTAGTAAATTAGTTTTCGAAGGGGTGAAGTTTTTGCTAACTACTAAGTTGCGATCTATTTCCTTTGGATGCAACATACAAGGTGAAGCTAATCACACACTATCTTCAAGCATAGCTATTCAAGCGGCATGGAAGAAGGCATTTTGCCTAGCTTCACACAGGGAAGATAGTAACATCACATTGATCACAAGTTACTTAGTAATAAAACAAAGTGAGAGGAGCATGTTTATGCACAAGCAACAATCATGATGCATGCTCATCCTATTCATCCTCACAAAATTGCCAGCCTAAGGTGGCAATCACGTTCTATGTGGGTGGCATAATACGTACTCTCTCGATATATAGCTAGTCGTTAGCTACATTCAATCTACTCATTCATGATTAGCGTACCTACAAAAGGATTTCATTTCAGCCCAACCCCACAATTATATATGCAGAAATGAAAGTCTAGAATCTAGGTTGCAAGCTAAATACTTCCATATATATATACCCACATATATATATTTTTGTATCAAAGCTACCCGAAAGTAAATACGTCTATACATGCATATAGAATGTGCATCTATAGCCGTACCAAAGCTAACCCACAATTAAATACTTCCGTATATATATGAGATATATATACTTAAGTATACAAACTACCTCTCACCTTTGACCGCACGCTCACATCTTGCGACCATGCCACTCACCATCTTACCTGGGCGTAGAGGTATATTGATCCATACATTACCACTCAAGCGAATGGCATCCACACAATAGCACGCCGTATGGACGATGAAATAAACAAAATTGCAAGAAAGTAAACCCCCCATAGTTAGTGTTAGTTTACTTATTGCCACCTACCAGTCCTTAATTGGGCATAAAGGAGGATGTCGCTAGCATAGTTTTGCAAATTAGTTTTGACAAATTTGCCTGTAGCTAAAGTTTTAGTCAAAATAGCCTTTTTTAAAACCAAAACTTTGTTTTTAAAACTATGTACATGACAGTATTATGCTTAATCTTGCTCTGATGCTAGTTGTGATAGAACTGCCCAATTTATACAAGATCAAGTACGGTTGTCCCCGTTTAACCTGTTTACGCGCGCATACTTTCACTTATATAAACCCAGTAGTCCGCCGAGTGTCACGCAGGACCTCGGTAAATCAACATCATAACCAAGATCAAGTGATTAAGCAAATACACATCACATACACAGAGTTGCAGCGGAAATAATATTATAGTTGGGTTCACAAATAATAATACAAGTTTGGGTTGCAAAACCAATTAGTGAAAACAACCTAGCTTTCAAATTCTTACAATAATATAAGTTCCAAATACATTGCTAGCATAAGTGACATCCTCTGATAAAAGCATATAGATGAGAAATAAATATAGAGTCACTGAGCCCACCGGTGGTTAGCCACCATCTTCAGCAGGCCGAGAACTTAACCTACAACATGGTGGGATAAACCCTAAGTACTCGAATGTACTCAGCTAGACTTACCTGTCATAAACCAAAAATAAAGTGACACCAAGGAGTATGCAAGGCTTTATCGGTGGAGCTCACTTGACAAAATTTTGCATAAAAGCCACTAGTTGAGCTATACCTTTTATAATTCAGTAACGAAGTGAATTATAGCTATTCATCTCTAGATTAGCAACTAACCTATGCCAAACATGTGGAATATCATTTAGTAACAGACAATAGTAACCATATGCGGTGTAGTAATGTGAGTATCATCATCATAACCATCAATTTTCCATTAAGTTACTCTACATTGCCGCTGCTCAGTCAAGTTCTCACTATCCGGGAGAGATCATGATTCAAATCGATTCCTACCCAGCTAGGGAATTATTCCTAACACAATTCCAGACATACCTGCGCTTGGGTAGTCTTAGGTCACCTTTGGTACAACTCAAGAACTAAATTCGTAGGCCCGAGATGCGCTGCACTCTCAGGGAGTCCACTCTGCCAGGACGTCAATCTGCCCTCGGACTTATGCCGATAGCTCCCCGCACATCCCTACTACCACCAAAGTGCGCACTTTTACTTCCTGGCTTCTGGCCTGAGTTGAGCTACTCGGCTTCACGGTCGGAACGAGTTATCTAGCCAACTAAGTGATAGGCATGCGTTCAACATGGCATGAGGACGTACACCGAATCGGTCCTTAACCGACACAGATGGGGATAGATTCACAGCCAAGACCTCCATGCCTTGTTGCTTCTCTATCAACATCCCGCCCGATCTCCTTTTTATTCATCAACACATGGTTATTTCCATGATAGCAAATATAGCCAACCGTGTTTTGGTATCCACCTATATCTCGCAGGTGATAGGAAATCACCTGACTTCTACCGGTCTAAGCATTGCTAAGCATCCGTTCGATCCTGGACCTACATAGGGTTCAAGGTATATTTCTGGACAAGGTAGTTCTATGCATCAAGTGGTTCCAATCAACTCTTATAACCTAATGCATCAAACATAAACACTCAAGTGATATTTGTAAAAACATAAGAGGCTTAGAATGCTCTGGGGCTTGCATGGGATCCAACACTAGGTTAGGGTTTGTTAGACGACACTCGCTTGGCGAGCATCTCCCATCTCAGCACTTGCTTAGTACTTTCGTCTCCTAGATTCACCAAAATCCATCTTCGGGTTTGGCTCCAACATCACGTCCTTCACGTGGTTCATCTAGCGTACCTAGATGAGATGTGAGATGCAAGTGCATGAATATGAAGAATGGTAATTTGGGATGCATCACATAATAGCATTCAATGCAAACATAAGATCATGCAAGACATAGGCACCTAGAGTTATTTAACTAAACATCACACAACCTATTATAAAAGGAATAGAAAGCTTATTAGGCATGGCACACAAGTGAACTTAAGTTCAGATATTGTACCCATGCATTGATCAAGAACTAACCAACATGCTTAGCCAAAACAAGAGCAAGCTAAAAGTAATCACCTAGCACATGTATAGAAATCTGGACAGCATCACAATAGTCATTTGTTATAACCATAACTAGAGATATAGGCATGCAACAAGAGTGACCCTAGACTTTTTGGAAACATAATAGAATTGCTTAAAACACTATTATTATCACCAAAAGCTTATTCTAAATCTAACCAGGTCAAACATGCCAATGTTTCTGATCTGTATAGAACTAGGACAGAAAAGTAGTAGTAATTTCAAAAATGCATAACTGGAGTTACAGACATCGAACAAGCGTGAACCTTAACTTTCTAGAAGTATTATAAAATTATCTAAAACATGTTTATTATCATCACAAGTTGATTCCATAATTAACAAAGTCAATCAAGCATAATTGAGCACCTCTGTCCAGACTTGGACAAATTATGCCATGCAACTTCACAAGCTTATAACTAGAGCTCTACAACACCAAAAGAGGTGATCTAGGATAATTTGGAAATATTAAGGAGAGCACTATAACTCTTATATTATAACTAAGACATGATTTCATACTTAACTTGGTCAATCAATGAAATCCTTCAAATCTGCACAGAGCATAGACCAAACATGACAGATCATTTGTCAAATTCATAACTCCTAAACTATCAGGCCTATGGTCATGCAATTTGAACACAAGCAATATTATGAAATTATATACAACTTTGGTATTCACTACAACCACAGAAAACATCATTTACACCACGAAAATAATTGCACAAGAAAAACTGCACATGCAGCCCAAACAGGAGTGATACAATTATAGACAGAGAACTGATAGGAACTTCTGAGAAGCATAACTGGAGTTCTAGACCTCCAACAAACATGAATCATAACTTTTTGAAAATCTTATGAAGTTACCTAAGATGATTCTACAGTTAACAAGGTCAATTAATCCAATAAATGCATCTCTGTCTAAAACATGGACATAATCTGATATTCAAGTTTAAACAACAATAACTAGAGTTTCACATGTCCAATAAATGTGGTTCTAGACTTTTTGCAAATATTAGCTAATTGTAAACAACTTTGTTATAAACACCTAGAGCTAATTCTACTATTAACAAGGCCACACATTACCAACAAGGCAACCCTATCTGGGTTTGGGCAGAAACAACCATAGAAATTTAAGCAACTATAACTAAGAATATACTTAACCAAAAATTATGCGCTTTAGCTTTTTAAAAATCTGAAGAAAAGTACTACAACTCATCTATTGTCATTAAGGAATGATTCACAACTTAGCTGAGCCAATTAACACAAACATTCTGGCCTATTCAGAATAAGAGCAAAGCAACATAGGGAAATTGTTATTTTTATAGCTCTTAAACTATCAAGCCTAAAATCCTAAAATTTTTACCATACATCAACCATCACCTGAGTAGCATTCAATACAAATTTCACATTTATTTGAGTACAACAACCGCAGTTATGAAAAAGACAAGACATAACTAGTATTAAAAATCTAACTGCATAATTTTATTTTTACAGCAAAAAACTTCAACTAAACCATGCCATCTTATAGATATATTGCATAAATAATTTCACAAGGATTCCAAAAAGTCCACATTTACTATTTTACGATTTTTCTACAATTTGTTATGCATTTTCAAAGTTTTGGCCAAAATAAAAGCATAAAGGAAAAACGACTTTGCATCGGAGACCTTGAACTTCTCACTAATACGAACTCCCGAAATGGGTCCTTCTCGGCTCTATTCAACTAAGTCATGAGATTTGCAGTTGAGCCCTTCACTTATGTTGAATTATTGTGCGAGGTCTCTGACGTGGCTTTGGAGCAGGGGACGTGCGGGAGCTTGCCGGAGGAGGTGCGTCGGCGATAGTGGAGTGGTGGGGAAGGAGCAGGGGGCTTGCGCGCTCCCATGGGTGCTCCTGTCATGCTCCACAGCGGCCGAAGGCTAGCCGACCACGTGCACAGGCGCCAACAATGGAACGGCTTCATGACGATGAGCTATGATGGCGGAGGGAAGGCCGGCGCGGTGGTGCTAGAGCTTTGTCAGGCTGGAGGAGTGGCCGCGGAGTTGGAGGCAAGCTCGACTTGACCTGCAAGCACGCGAGACGGAGGAACGGCAGCAGCGGGAATTGCCCCCTGCTATGCCATGCCTGGCTAAAGGAGGAGAACGGCGAGAGAGAAAGAGAGAATGCAGAGGAAGGGATTGACAGCAGCGTCCAATTCGACTCCTCTGCACAAGTGCACGCCTGAGGTGAGTGGGGGCGTGACTTGAGCATGATGGCCACGCGGTGGCAAGCATCTGTACAGGTCGGCCACATCCAAGTGCTCCAGGCTAGTTAAAAAATGCCTGAAAAACCAACTGAAGCCTCATTTTCTCGCCTCTCTATCTCCTAAACCGAGCGATGAAAAACTAAACCAATTACATAGTTTTGTTGGGCTATATGAGGACTACAAGTTTGTTTAAAGTTTTTTGGTCTAAGTCAGATTATATTGGAAGATAGAGAGATGCAAAGTAGGGCTCATGAAACTGAAATTCAATTTTCGATTAACCCAGACTTAGCAAAATTTAGAGCTCCCAAAATAGCCATGGATTCAAACTTGAGGGCTCAGTTAGACGAAGTTAGAGACTGAACTAGGTCTTGACCTTTAAACAAAGTTTGTTCTACATAAGATGAACTACAACTTTTATTTAGGTCCCACCTTCATGCAAGCAATTGAAATAGTTGGTCAACACCAGTCAAAACCCTATCATGAAAAAGACAATTATAGCAATTCCAACAAGCATTTTCTGTTTTTGATATCATTTTTGAACATTCAAACGTGCTCCAAGAATAAAGTTTGTTTTACATAAGATGAACTATAACTTTTATTTAGGTTCTACTGCCATGCAAACAATCTAAGCCACAGTTCAAACCAAGTCAAAGTAGCATCACGATAAAGCTTAAATTATCCTTTTTATCTATTGAAGCATTTTCTGGCCACTTGCTCAACATGAACCCTTTATAACTTTTATTCATGAGTGTAAGTAGAGTTGTTTGAGCCAAGTTGTAAGGTTTGGTTGATGACCTATAATTCCATTCACTTAATACTGCAATTCAAGCAAGAATGTAACTCATCATATCATGTGATTTTTTAGCTCCAAACTTCGTGAAACTTTTCCAGTCATCAAAGTGGGTGAAAATTGAGGTGAGGCACATGAAAGAATAATCTTCCACATTACTTAGGTGTATATCATAAAAGGGCCAACATGTAAGCGAAGGTGTGTTGTCCAAATTTAAGTTAGAGCTCATTCTTGTAGATTTGATCTTGCCACCTTCATCACCACTTAACATATCATGTTTGAGCTCAAACCCATTGCTTAACTAGGGACAAACACTTGGGGTGTTATAGTTTTTGCTCTATAGGCGATACATATCGTATCGGCTTTTCCCCTCTTTGGGTTAATTTTTCAACTAAAGGCGATACCCTTCTGGTACTAGCTATTAGAGCCGATGACTGAACAAATCGGCTATCAAGTATTAATCCAAAGGCTAGGATAATATTTCTTTAGATACCTTCCATTGATCGCCTTTTGATAAGTTGCACCAGTATTCTTCAAACCAAAGGTCATTACAACCCATTCAAAGAAGCCGATCGCGCTAGGGCACCTAAAGGCTGCATTTGCTATGTCTTCTTCAGCCATAAAAATTTGATTATATCCTTTATCGCCGACCATAAGACTAATAACCTTGTACCCAGCTGCTGCATCTACAAACATATTGGCTATTGGCATCGGATAACAATCCATGGGTGTAGCCTTGATCAGATCTCTAAAATCGATGCAAACTCTTAACTTTCCATTTTCTTGTACACAGGAACAACACTCGATATCCACTCTGCATAATGGCACGGTCGAATAAATTTTGCTTCTAGTAATCTATCAGTCTCCTTTTTGATATCATCAAGAACATTTGGGTTAAATCTCTTCAGAGCTTATTTAAACGGCTGATATCTAGGTTTGATTGGCAACTGATGTTCAACAATTGATCGATCTAGACCAGGCATCTCATAATATTCCCAAGCAAAACAATCTTTAAATTCCTTTAATAAATCTATCAATTCTCGCTTATACTCAGGATCCAACTTAGCACTTACATATGTTGGCCTAGGCCTATCTCCAGAACCAATATCTATCTCTTCTAATTCATTGGCTGACATAAAGCCATGTCCTAGTTTACCATCTGTACCATCTATTGGATTATCCATTAAAACAAACTCTCAGAACTGACTTCTTGTATCGGCTGTTGGCTTTCATCATTGATCTTAATGAAGCCTCCTTCCCATAGCTTGCTAGAAAAACACTCGAAGTCTTCTAGTTCCCAATACATTGTATCGGCTGTTTCTATACTCACAGAATCATCAGCATGAACCAGCTCAATATCATCTCCATGCCACCGAATCAAGCATTGATGCATAGTCGATGGTACACAATAATTTGCTTGAATCCAATCACGACCAAGGAGTAAACTGTATGAACCCTTTCTATCAATGACAAATAATATAGTGAGCAAAGTCTTACTTCCAATTGTCAATTCAACATTTATTGCCCCTCTGGTCTTGGATGCATTACCCCCAAAATCCTTCAGCATCATGTCAGTCTCCATCAAATCTCCTAGTCCCTTGCCAAGCTTGTAAAAACTAGTATAAGGCATAAGATTAACAAAAGCACCTCCATCCACCAACATTTTGCTCATCGGCTTCCCATCAACAAAACCTTTTACATATAAAGCATTTAAGTGCCGATGCTTGACTGGCTTATCGAATATAGCTTATTGTATTACTATCAACTTGGCAACTATCTCCTCATATTCTGATTCATCAAAATCTAAATAGACTTCTTGATCAGCTGGAGCTCTAAACTCTGATGGCAAAAGAAAAGCCATTTTAATATTAACCGATGGTTGACCCCTATTGGCTATTTGTTTAGCACGCCACACTTAAGGTTTATCAGATTTCTAAGCCTATTCTAGATCTCTATTCCTTAGGCGTTGTACCCTTCTTTTCTGACTTCTTGTCAAACTTCCTGGACACCATTGCCCTTTCTGCCAAACATACTCTTCCTCATCAACTTCTTCATAATCAGCTCAGTTTTGATCAACAACTCGCTTCCCAAGCCGATCATGAACACTTCTATTTTTTAAGCACTGATCCATATTATTATGATGATACTCATTTCGAGCAAGGATAGACCGGTGGTTGGCTTGAGATTGCCTTAACTCCCAATATTGTTCACTACACTCTGGGTAATTATTTCTACATTCCAACAATGTCTGAAGAAAGGACAATTCCAATGTGATTCATCTTGTTTTCTTTCATACCTCTCATCTTCCTGTTGACGCTGGTATTCTTTCTCTTCTAACCAACACTGATAATCCTTTTCCTTTAGCCATTGCCATTTGTTCAACAAAATTCGAGATGTAACACATGGCCTCATCGCCCCATTCTTTGATGTCTCTCCCTGCTCATATCGGCTCTTCTGTTAGTCATGACACCTCTTAATTTCTCTATATTCATTAACCGATATTTGCATCTCTGGATTGACTGTTCCAATTTCTTTGGCCCTAGTTGATGTTAGAACTTTAGTCTTCCCTTTGAGCAATTTATCATCAACCATATTCTGATCTCTTGGGAAAGGATTATTATCAACTTTCATCTTCCAAGGTGTATCAAATTTAAGCTTCCCTTGCTGAATAGCCCTCTGTATATGTTGTCGGAAAATTTTGCACTCATTAGTAGAATGAGAAGTAGCATTATAAAATTTGCAGAACTTCTTATTCTTTGTAGGGGACCATGATGCCTAAGAGGGGGGGGTGAATTAGGCAACTTAAAATTCAACTTCTAAACTATGGCCTCTTTTTCTAACCCTAGCAAAACCTATGCAATAGATAAACTATCTAAATGTGCAACTACGGTTTTGCTAGTGTGTTGCTATCTCTACCGCAAAAGGAGTAATACAATCAAAATAAATGCGGAAGCTAAAGAGCAAGGTAGAGATATGCAAACTCCCGTCGACGATGCTGGTATTTTTATTGAGGTATCGAGAAGTGCGCAAGCTTCTCCCTAGTCCTCATTGGAGCCCCTCACAAGGAATCCCTCGCAAGGGCCAAGCTCCTGATCAGGTAACTCTGTGGATAGCCTTAGGCCTTCCCCACGCGCAAGTGGGTCTCCGATGTGCCTTTTGGCAAGCCTTTCCTGGATGCTCCCTGCCGTCTTCACTATCAAGCTTTTGGCAAAAGCACCGTGGGCCTTGTTCCCTCTGGTACACGGTGGCAGCCACACCACAAACGCGATTGGTTTGATCTCGCAAGACTACAAGCCCCTCCGATACACAACAATGTTGTGCTCAAGCACCGAGTGGTAAGAGGTATGCAAACCTCACTAAACACTAGGCCTAAACCTAGAGCAAGCGCATAAGCGGTGGTCTAATCAACCTAAGCCCTTCGCAAAGCACCTATGATAATCACCTAATGAATCACTAAGCACTATGCAAGTGGAGATCACTAAAATGATGTATCAACACCCTAGATATGTTTCCTTAGCTCCACTCACTTCAAATGGCCGGTTGGGGGTCTATTTATAAGCCCCACTAAGAAAGTAGCTGTTGGGGACAAAATCCTGCTTTTCTGCAATTAACTGGACGCCGATCATGTCCTGACCGAATGCGTCCGGTCGTCCTGACCATTAGAGTCACAATCAACTGATCGGACGCTGCCAGCGTCCGGTCACATGCCACCGGACACGTCCAGTCACAATTTCGCCGCTCTGGAACTTCTTTGTACTCGATCGGACACTGCTGTTCTGTGTCTGGTCGATTTGCCGCCAATGTCCAGTCAATGTTGAATGTGTTACTAGGATGATGAACAGTGCCATCGATGCATCCGGTCATTTTACTTGTTTAGCGTCCGGTCGCTGCTGCTGACGCCTGCTATAGCTGAGTCACTGATCGGAGCATCCGGTCGATCACCTTCCAGCATCCGGTCCAGCGTCCAGTCACTTCTGTGAGCTTGTATCTTCGCGATCTTGCGTCCGGTTTGGTTCCTATCTTCATGCTTGGACTTTGCTTGATATCTTGAGTCTTCTCTTGTGCTTTTAGGGTCTTGCTTAAGGTGTTGATCATTGGATCATCACGTCGCCTTTGTCCAAGTCACGTCCTGCACCCTATTGAACTATAAAACAATCACTTTCAAATTCATTAGTCCAATTTGGTTGTGTTGGTCATCAAACACCAAAATCCAAAGTAAATGGGCCTAGGGTCCATTTTCCTTACATTCTTCAACTGATCAGGAGGTAACATAACATGATTGGCGGGCAATTTGATCTGTCCTCTCTCAAGCAAGAAATCAAAGAGCTTGTCTAATTTTGTGATGTCGAAATCATAGCTCTCTTCAATTCCTTTTTCCCAAGGATTTGGCACCATTACTGTCTTCTTACCCCAATTCCATTCAGCCACAACAATTTCCTCTTCTTCATCTTCCTCATCATCATTGACTGAATATGGATTATAAGCTTCAGTAATTGTGGCATTTTTCTAAAATTGTGTATCTCTATGCATATTCTAGAATTGGCTATTAAGTGCTGCCACTCGTTGAGCCAACTAACATAAATTGTCAAACTCTTACCCAAGCAGTTTCTCTCTCTACATTGGCAACATTTCTTGAACAACTAAAGCAGCTAGCTGATCATTAGTCAGATTCAATGAAAAGCATAAATTTCTAGTTTCTTAGAACCTCTGAAGAAACTCAGCACCCGATTCATTAGTTCTTTGCCTTATGGTCGTCAAATCTATGATTTTCTTTTCTCATGTCCTAGTATAGAAATATGTATGAAATTTCTTCTATAGATCATTCCAATTGGCAATAGAATTAACTGGCAACGATGAAAACCAGGTGAAAGCTGGTCCTGACAGGGACAAGGAGAATAAACAAAGTCGATGAGCTTCTTCAATGGATGCTTCGCCCAACTGTGTAAGATACCGACTGACATATTCTATTGTACTTGTGCTATCTTGACCAGTAAACTTAGCAAATTCTGGAAGCCTGTAATTTGTAGCAAGAGCAACCAAATGATACCACTCTAGATATGGACGTTTGTACGAAAAGGTCTACCCTTTTAGTTTTAAACCAAATTGATTCTTCATTATTTTGGTTACACTGAGCAACAATTCACGAGCATTTGAATCTGGATTTCTTTGCAATTGTTGACCCATCTGCGGATTAAAATTTTGGGTACCTTGATACCCTGGATTTGAAATCATATGAAGGGTATTAGAATCTATACCATAATGACATCCTTATGGAATTTCTATCTGTTGAGTCCTTTGCTGATTTACTGCTTGAAGTCTCTGATTGTAAACGTTGGGATCAGTATCTCTATGAATCCGTTGAACTGATGGTGCTCTTTTTTGAGCCAACAGCGGTATTTGGCCTGATGTGCCAAAATTAACCATCTGATTTTGAACTTGCCCCGTCGGCTGTTGCACATACTGCATTGATGATTCAGGATTATTCTGTATTTGATTAGTAGTAACACCTTGAACTTGCTCAGATGAGCTCTGAACTGCTTGGACATCATCATTGCCAGCTAGTGCTGCTTCTTGATGGCTAGTACCGGCTTGATTAGTCCCCTGAGTCGACGGATGTGGAATGTTGTAATAAGCCGATCCAACTTCATCAATTGGATATCCATGAAACACCTCCTTTATGGTATTGTGAAATGTGTTCAAGAAAGCAGTATTATGGTTCAACATGGCATCATGAACATATTTGTTTACAGCATCCATAAAGAAAAACCTATCATTAGCTTCATCTATATCTGACTACCCATGCATCAAAACTCTTGGTAGTAGATATTTCTGCACAACTTTATTATCATGTGTCATGGTGTAGGACAACAAACACTTGTTCTGAAATTCTTCTATAGCTTTACTAATGATGCCCTTATTCAAATCAGGTAAGTCTTCATAAGGCACCATAAGAATGTCCCTGTTGTTGTGAGCTGCCATGATGATTGTGGGGTCCCACCGGACGTGCCAGAATGTGTGTCGGCACGAAAACATGGGAACGCGCGCAGGGACACGCAGCAAGCCGGAACAATCCGAAGAGAAAGTTTATTAGTAATTTAAGGTGGAACATGCCAGTTTTGCCCAAACAGTTCCAAGTGTGACGCTTCGGGAGTAGCCAAACGGGAAAATAGACTAAATAGCCGATACGAAAAGAAATCGACTGTTAAGGATTGTGATGCTCGTGGGTCATGATTGATTTATAATAACAAGTACAATGTACCCAGTTTTAATGATTATTTCCCTTGAGCTATTAATATGTACGCGTCAAAGATACATCACTGGCTAAATTGGATTTAATCAATACGTGGTACAAAGCCAATGAATTCGGTAAAAAAGGATACACCACGCAAACAATCGACTGTTTAATATAAACAGATCTACGAACTGTCTAGATCTAATTTATTACCATCAACAGTGAGGTTCGACCGGATCGATGCTGCTATGATGATGACAATAATCTAAGACCAAAAAATCTGCAAAACCGACTATATGTCAACAGGTTCATGAAAGCGTGCCATATCTGTGAAAGCACAAGCGAATCGACTAAAATAACTGATGCATGCATAGCAAACAAATAGAGTAAATATCTCGATCACGAACAAAACCACTAATCGATAATCTCTAATCTAAAGTCTTACCAGTGAGGTTCGACCAGATCGATGCAGCTATGGTGATGTCATTAGATTATATCTCATTAACTAGTGAGTTTATCCAAGATCGAAACATGCCTTTGAATGCCTACTATGCTTGATTGGAATAGAGATAAAACATCGGATCTAGCAGAATTAAGCCATCAATTATGAGATTCATAGTGTGCCCAGACTAGAAGACGACCATTTATGATGATATGATGCCGACCCATCTCTATTTTAATTATATGACTTGTTATGATTAATAGAACATTAATTATAACAAGATCGATAACTGGTGAATCAACCAAAAACAGCAAGGAAAATCTTACAAATCTTAGCCGATTCGGTAACCGGTGATATTGTATTAAACAACAAGTTATTTAACACAAGATCGATAACTTTGATCTATATTATGATTCGTAAGAGATCAATCAGCTGATGCAGCCTTACGAATAATGATACACTTCGATAATTAACTTATACTAAAGCTCATAAGATGTCGGCTGGACCGATGCAGTCATACAAACAAAAGTATAAGCCATGACGGTACTCATAGATAAATCAGAGGTCGATCGGATCGATGCAGCCCTGCTTGTTGAAGAACTCGTCGAGATCTACGGTACTCCTACTCCTAAGGGTTAGCGTGAAGCCGAAAAAAAGTAATTGGTATTGATTGATTGGTTGATTCTTACAATAGCCGGGGTCCAATATTTATACCCGGAATTGAAATATGAATCCTACCCAAATATGACTTATTACACTTCTTGGAATAAAAGAAAACATTTCTAACTTAAGATAACTTGACCCTACTCTTTTCCTTTTGTAGAGTGCGACATATTTTTTCCTGATGCTATCCGTATGTAGTCCATTGACATTGTTTGCTGGCGTCATCTATAAAAATAGCCGATTCCCACACTGCATCACAACCAGCCGATCTCGATTCACATCTGATCGATTTCTTGATGATACACTCTTAGAAGCTTCGAGTTCCCGCGTTCTTCTTTCTAAATTTTGGTGTAAATAGACTCGCTAATCGTTAGCTAGATCTTTAAATAACAGCTATCCCACTAAGTTAACTATTATCAATAATGAATCCAATCAGGGCCTAAGATGGCACATTTTATGGGCTTTTAGTTATCTTCAGTGTACTTCCATCAAAATACAGCAAGACTATTACGCAAAACAACCAGACACACTCAGGATCCGAGTAGGACTCCTGGGTAGTTTCTTGAGTGCGTGTAGGTTATTTCAGCCACTTGTTCCCTTCCCGCATGAAAGCAGCGGATCAAGGAAGAGCAGGTTTTCTTATTCCTTCTGTCTATGCTCCTGCACGCCGATTGTGATTGTTATTTCGGCTCCACTTCGAAGTTAGCTTCCGATGCACCATATAGTTCCAAAGGACAGCGATGCCACATACATTGCCTCTGATGCATTATTGGCTTTTAAAAGATACATATTTATTAAGCATAGACGACCACCACTAAACTCCCTTTTTTATCGCGTCGTTCGCCAATGAACATCCCACCATGAATGCTTGTTGGGGATTAGCCTCTCTCTTATACTCGCCTTTTATATGCACCTGTTAATTTTATCTAAGAACCTTTTTGGACTTGGATGCCATGAACTTAATTAAAGAATTAGATTTCTTTTTAATTTCTAGATGAATAATCAAAATCAGCAGAAACTGGGTCTTTTCTCTTAAGAGTGGATCCTAATTTCAGTATGTTATATTTTTTTCAGGTGATATATGGCTGTTTGGGAACCATCTGGAATCAACGAAGAGAAGAACCCACAACAACTTTCCAACCTGTAAATTGTAATGCGGTAAAGAAGCCATAGAAATTTCTCCTTCCAGATTTAGACAACATCTACCAAGGTCCAAAGGGACAATTCTGATTCTATGTTTCCAACGTTTCAGATGAGGAGGGAGGAGAACAAAGATCGAGACCTGCATGGCTGGCATGCGACAGTTTCCTATGCGGATGACATCTCGTGGCATTCGATCAACTGTGACTTGGACATCTGCAGCAAGGAGAGGCTAACCATGGTGTGGCCGAAGAGGATAGGATCACCTTGCCTATACGGGAAAGCTTAAGACCCCATCACTCACGACAAGAAGGGCAAAGAGCAAGCTATATCGTACTCGACGAGAGGGTCGTAGATCAGGAGCGTGCTTGAATTCTAGATAAATGACCGTGTGTGGGGAGGAATCCGGGCTATCAAGGATGGAATTTCTTATTTCAGTTCTCAGGGTACCTAGCCAAACAAGTATGTAGAATTAAAAGATGCCTCGCGCGTTGCTACGGGAATTGCAATGAATTTAGAATAAAATTGAGTAGATGATGTATGTGAATACCTTACAGTTAAGAGGTTGAAAGTTAGTGGGATGACATGGCTATTAGTGAGAGATGATGTGGATAGTTAGTGGGGAATGATGTGGATGGCTTGCATGCTGAGATAGACTTATAGTGGGAATTCGCTTTATAAGAGATATAGATTAGTTTCAAACTAGTCTATCAATCCATGCGATCGCACGTGTTAGAACTTTAGAAGATATATAAGTATTAGGTATGGTTTAATAATCCCTTTATTCCAAATTATAAGGTGTTTTGGCTTCTTCTAGATATATTGTTTTTACTACGTATGTAGACAGCACATCTAAGTGTATAGCAAAACCTATGTATTTAGAAAACTCAAAACATCTTATAATTTGGAACGGAGGGAGTACATCCGACTAATAAAGAATTACTTACATGAACTTGTATGTTTTTTTTGTGGTTATTTTTTAAAACATAAGAGACATAATAGATACTCTGTCGTCTATATCTAGTTATCATAAACTTATTAATTACTATTTTTTCAAGGAGCTAATCTATATTTTTTTATCCATATTCATATTTTTCCTTTACATGGCACCTCTATATATTTGTAATATGCAATTACTTTGAAACCTTACCATTAATGATGGTTGCTCTTGTTGCATCATGTATCTTATGAAGTCATAAATCTAAATTTGACTTTTCAAATTTTATTCTTATCGACTGCTACGAATTTTTCTCTCTCCCCATGTTAAGTTAAAACTCTTGTGCTTACTGTATCTTACATTAACTATCCTTTTCTATTTTTTTAAAATAAGAATTTTAGGTCATAAAGTACATTCTTAAGTACTACAATAGCACAAGCCATTATTTGAAACATGCATCATATCGCTTAAGATAAGTCATAGAGCTTGAAGTGAGATCTCAGACAGGGTAGTAGAGAGTTTTAATATTTAAACCTTATAATGATTGATTTGTTACTCTAAAGTATTCTTAAAGGGCTAGAAAAATATAGCCACCAGTGGTCTCCCACACTTCTAAAGATGATTGAATTTTCCTATCAAGGAATTATTTGCAGTTATGGTTAGACTATCAATATAGACATGTCAAACATTTTAGTTAAAACACATAAATATATCTAAAGTAACAATCTATATAAATTATATGTTATGGTTATTAATATGATTTTAAGGAATTTTTTTATGAAACATAACATATGTATTTTATTGCCCATGCATGTTGGCACGATGTGTATATTTACTTTAATCCAATCTTAATATATCAATATTGATAGAGGTGGGATAATTTAGAAACATATATATGCTCTATTCGTTATTTAAATATTTTTTAATAGATGTTGATTTGAGGGGCATTTAATTTTTCTAATAATGAGATGAAAATTGAGTTATGTAAATTATCGATCATATAAATAATAGGACATCAGTAATTCAATGCAAATTTAGGTCTATTTTAAATCATGTTTCTTAACGACATATGTGGGAAATATAAATTAGTCATGTGTTAGTTTATATTGTTTTACACAATAGCAGAACTGGATAGTTATAATTAGAAAATAGAATAGATCCAAAAACTATTATTATTATCAATGGGGATTATGTTATACCTAATTGATGGTAAGATGTTTATGATTTTATGAGAATTTCTAAGTTTTATCTTTTGTTTTCCTATCAAGTCTTGTGAGGATTAACATGCACACTCTAGTGAGGACCTCTAATTAGAATTTCTTGTTTTTATCTTTTTTCTAGTGTCATATGTATTTAGTTGAAATCTAGTCTTCAAGATATATAAAATCTTGATACAACCCTTTTTTGACTCCGTAAATCTATAGTTTATATTTTAACTTTTAATCAAGTTGTTGCAATCTTTTCACATGTTAATTAGAAAATTTAGTATTCTTTACCTTTTATTCAAAAAAAAATCATTAAAAGGAGTCTTGGTCCTAGTAGCATTGTTTTCCACATAAGTTGAAACTCGGCTTGCATGCCAACACTAAACATGTGTGTAGCATTATTTATATATCATAGAGTGCATAAATTAAATTAATATTATTGATTTGACATTATGTTTCAGATATGAACTTATTTCAAATAATAACATGAATTTTTTTTATCATGGAGTATTAATATAAAGTGTTATTTCTACGTGGTTTATGAAGTGAACATTTTTCCATGTTTCATAAGTTGTTGAAATAAATATTTATCTTAATGTATACATGTTTATTTGATATACATGGTCGAACATAGCATTATAGTTATTTTATTTCATAATTATAAAAGTATGTGATTTAGATATACATTTATATGTATCATACTTTATGGATATTTATTTATTTTTATGTAATAATATATATTACTATTTATGTGTAGATTTAGAGATTTTTTGTTTATTTTTGTAATGGCTAAGTTACATACAAATATGAAGGTAGTACCTTATATTATCTTTCACAATGACATATATGGATAGGTTAAATGCAAACTTAGAATATTACTTTGCAATATCTATCATAATGATAAAGGTGAATAATTTATAAAATCATTAGGATATATTTTAAATTTTCTTTCATAGTCGTAGATGTAGGTAATTTAGATACATAGTTGGAGGATTATTTTAAATTATCTTTCATAATGACAAAAAGCTAGGTAGTTTAGATACAATGTTAGGGTCTATTTTAAATATGTTTCATAATGGCCAAGATGGGTAATTTAGATGCAAATTTAGGGGTTATTCTGAATTCTTTTTTTATAATGGTAGATGTGGGTAATTTATATAGAAATATAGGAGGTTATTTTGAATTATCTTTTGTAATGGCAGAGGTGGGTAATTTAGATGCAAAATTAGGGGTTACTTTATGTATTTTTCATAATGGCTTGTGGTGGGTAATTATTTAATAAACTATAATAGATCCAATAGCTATTATGGTGGATGATGATTAAGCCTACCGAACCAAAGGCCAAATGTTTCTGATTATTGTGAGAATTTATAGGATTTATCTTTTTTCTTAGCGCGTATGGTGAGAATTAACGTGGTGCTTCTGTTGGAGCCTCTAATTAGTAATAGTAAGATTCTCCAATTCCTACCCAACTGAAGGGATAAAAAAGTCCATAGCAGTTTCCATATAGAAGAATACAACAAAATTTTGCATACTTAAACATTGTTTGTTTGTAGCATCAACAAACCATAGATTTAAGAAACTATAGTTTTAGAACCAATAGATGTGGAGAACAGTTTAGAAACAAAGTGACAAAGAGTGGAGTTTGTAAAACTCCAAATAGACTACAGATTTAGTAGTACTATGGTTTTCAAAACCATGAAATTTGTTGCATCCAAATAATTCATGGTATTTTGAAACCAAATTATTTCACAAAACTATAACATTTTACAAAAACTCTAAAAAATACTTTGCTTAGTGGCCTGACTCGCTGTTCGACTTCACTCTAGTGACATCACCCTCACCAACACGAAGCTCAACAGTTAACACCACTAGGCTAGTTAAAAGCAAAGGTTCCCACCATCCGTTTTCGATTTTCATGTAAAATTAGGTGTTTTCGATTTTCAGAGGTGAGTAGACCTGCTTGTATTTATCAAATGGGGTATGTTAATGGATCATTGATAGAGGTAGTCAGCTGGAGACACCCGCCTCTGTTAGTGGTTTTTAGAAAATTAAAAAATGATAGAAAATAGGAAAACATTTTTCTTAAATTCGAGGACAAGCAACCCTAGCAATGACCGTCTCACAAGTCATAAGTCCCATCTCCCATGATTTTTCGCACATGTGCGCTTCCTATGATTCTAACTCATGACCTTTTACCTAGTGTATCTCCTCCTATCCCTATACTACACACTCACATGTTATCCATTTGTATGAATTTTAATTAAGAATCTATTGATAACCAAAATTGTTCATTTTGGGAAGTTATCAAAATGTGAAATGGATTTCACCATTGCGTTCCTCTCAGTCGAGATGGTCAAAAAATATATAAGGAACGTCTAATTCAGAGTCCAGATGAAGGAGTAAATTATCGTTTGGCTTTGTGCGGAAATCAGAACTTCTGACCCCCTACCTGAACTTCTAAGTTTCGCATAGGAGTTCTGGCTTTGTGTAGAAATTAGAACTTCTGACCCCCTACCAAAACTTCTGAGTTTCACATAGGAGTTCTGGCTCTGTGTGAATATTAGAACTTCTGACCCCCTATCGGAACTTCTAATTTTCACAGTCCGAATTAGGGAGAGTCCAAACTCAATCCTAACTCTTCTGAACTTGTGGGAAACTTGGAGATTAAGTATTGGAGATGTTTCCTACTAAGATAAGACCAACCCCCACTATATATATAAGAGGATCATGGCTGATTGAGATCCCATCTGTCTAATCGACAAACAAATCAATCTACTACCTCTACTGCAACCCTTTTACCCACTTCTCCAACCCCTATGGTGTTCATCTCTTGATCCAACAACCAAGGATGGCGCCCTAGGCTTGCCGGCCAACCTAGGGCAACTTGCCAACATCCTTGCCCTACGGGGTCCCTCTAGGGTGAGAGCTTCGATGGTTTCTTTACTAGTTTGCCTAAAAACTAGACGGTTCTTTGTCAAGCAAGTACGTTGGTTATCCTTTGGTGGTTTGCTTGTAAACCTCTCTGTTCTTCACCACGAAAGTGTGACATCCTCGCTGTTGTCTTCGGTCCATAGCGGCCTAGGCGTCGAAGGCCCTGCTGGTGTGTGATTCGTATCAGTTCCGACATCAACACACTTTTTGGCAACTCCGCTGGGGAATGATTGGTTCAGCTATCTCTTATAGCCGATCTTTCTAACCTAGCCTATTCGTTGGTTCCAATATATCCTTTTTGTGTTCTCATTACCATTGCTTAATCTAGGCCCAAAAGGACCGAATGCATATGATCTTTCTCTCCTTTTATCAAGATGTGGAACAATGGTCGCAGTGGCGAGTTCACCAGTCCAATGGGTCATGAGAGCATCGTCAAGTATACAACAATAGCTGAGGTAAAAGCACTTGGTATAGATGAAGATTCTCCTCTTTTTCATACTATGGTTAAGCTTATGACTACATTAGGTGAGTTAGAGGAAAGAAAGTTTGGTGCTCCTATTGCTACTTCACCTCATGCTAGCATATATTAGTGAATCGGCCCCGACTTTTAGTCAACCTCAATATGAGAGACCGTTTCACTATTATCTTGATCAACATGGCAGGTTTGTTTATGATAATCAATCCGAATTGGCCTCTTTGGCGCCTGGAAACCGATAGGGCCAATTCAGGAGGGGTTAGCACTAAACTTCCTGCTGAAAGGACCGTGTTAGTTTGATCAGCATGACAAGTTGATTTTAAAGAGTCAATCCAAATTGGTCTCTTCGGCACCTGAAACCGATAGGACCAATTTCAGGAGGAGCTAGCACTATACCTCTTGGTAAGAGGCTATCTTATTGTTATATTGATCAATATGGCAAGCTTATTTTTAGGAAGAAACCCGAATTGGTCTCTTCGGCACCTGAAACTGATAGGACCAATTTAGGAGGGGCTTGCATTGTACCTCCTGGCAAGAGGTTGTCTTACTATTATATTGATCAAAACGGCAAGCTCATTTTTAGGCAAGAAACCTGAATTGGTCTCTTTCGGCACCCGAAACCGATAGGACCAATTCAGGAGGGGTTAGCACTATTCTTCCTACTGCTACATACACACCTGATTCGGTTTGTACTTCTCAAACCGATGATAGAACAAGCAGCACCACATGCTTCATTAGCTCATATTATGGTGTTGTCTGACTCTCCAAAGTCATCGAGCATGTTTCCAATGCCTGAGGCTTCATGTGAGACCTCCCAAACCGATTCACAGAAATTTATTAATCGGTTTTGGAAATCAAAAGAGGCAAAATTGGACATGCAAGCTACGCATGATGGAGATGCACATCATTTACCTTGCAACAAGACACTTTCCATGGCTGAAACATTGGAGATAAATAATCCAGCCATCTTAATACGACCAGGAGCAAACCGATTCCACTATTGGAAAGAATGTGATAAACTGGCGAGCCCAGAGAATCTAAGAAGGGAAAGAAAGTCTTAGATCGTGAGGTGGTGCTAGAAAAGTCCAATGGTAATCGGGAGAGCCTTAAGATCACCATCAAATCTTTTGGGCTTCGAGGGGCAAGCCCAAACTCCCGTGAACAAGCAGAAATCAGCCACTAACACTGTTGTTCAAAGAAGATCGATTAATGTTGGTGGACAGAAAAAATCAGCAAGACCGAAGCTAGTTGTGAACAAAAATTGTACAGCACACATATAAAGATGGAGTGTTGATTCCTTACCCATTAATACTTCAAAATCCTCGCCGGTGGAGGATGTGTGCTGATTTAGCTCACAATGAGCAATGGAGTGTCTGTCAAAGCCGATTGAGCTACAGCCAATCGAGCTGCAGCAAGGTAGGACCGATTAAGCTAGTTTTGGTTAAACTTGCTAATTAGGTCCAACAAAAGGATGCTCCAATCAAAGAAAGTGAGGGACCGATTGTCATTGATAGTCTAGACCCATCTGATGTGGAGAAAAATTCAAGGGGCACTGCTGCCAATGATCATAATGCCCAAAGTGGCATATCAGCTCTCGAGAACTTCCAACCGACATGGTGCCCTTCGGTTTGTCGAGAACGCAAAAGTGCAAACTCCAGTGTGCTCAGTTACATGAAGCTTAAGCAAGAAGGGCTAGTAAATATGGGGAAACAAATTTTCGACAAGATGGATCTAATTCTACCTTAGTCAAGCGAGAAAGAGCTAGCCGCATGCTCAATGTCGGCTGAGCCAATTTCCTAGTCGGCTAAGTCAATTTCCCCTGCCTCTGGCCAAGTCGGCCAAGCCGACTCTAAGTTGGCTAAGCCGACTTCTTCTATTGCAGCTTCTCTGGCCACTGCCTAGCTGATTCCAAGTTGGCTAAGCCAACTCCCATGATTCCAGTAGCCACCGATATGCCTCCGGTTTATTCGGCGCTTGTTTTCGTTCCTATAGGTGTTGGGGGACCTTCTAGAAATCAAGATGGCTTTGCCCCTCAGAGTGCTATTTTCCAGAAGCTAGCAGACCATGTGAATCACCTCAAGCCACTGCATGTGAAGGGCTACATTAATGGCAAACTGGTCAACAACATGTTGGTGGATAATGGAGCCATGGTGAATCTAATGCCATATTTACTTTATAAGAAGCTTAGCGGATATGATGAGGAGCTGATTAAGACCAAGAGGACGGTCAAAGGTGTTGGAGGAAATTCTATTTTGGCCAAGGGATTTGCCTTGATGAAGCTTACTATCGGGTGCAAAATGTTGGCCATCGTCTTCTTTATTGTAGAGGTGCAAGGGAGCTACAGTTTGATTCTTGGGCAGTGAATGGATTCATGGCAATCGATGTGCACCTTCTAGCTTGCACCAGTTCCTCATTCAGTGGGTGAATAATGAAGTTGAGATCGTCCATGCAGACTCATCGGCTTATACCACGGCCGATGCCCCTTTGCTTGGGGGACATGATGATATTATTTGCTTGTCAAGGAGAGACCTTGCTAGTTTTGAGTCAGTAGAGGAGGCTTTGTTTCCATTTCTCTAGAGTCGATTGATGACCGACTCCATATCATCATGTAGTGTAAATTTTGTTTGGACAGGGGATTGCAGTTGGCCAACCCATGTGAGCAAATTGGTGTTGGGTTTGGCATTAGGCCACGGCCGATGTATGCAAATCAAAATTAGAAACCAATTAGAAACTAAGTTAATCGTGTTTTTCAAGAATTCTCTATCACCACCACCGGTTCTTCAGTGCATCTAGGAGTGAAGCTCCATTCACATTATATATTGTTGCCGAAGAGGATGTATCGGTGTTGTGTTAACTCAAGAAGATAAAAGGAAAGGATGTGTTATCATCTATGTTGATTGATGTCTTCTTGATCGTATGACAAGGTATGCCCATATAGAAAAATTATGCTTATCACTATACCATGCTTGTGCTAAGATGAGCCATTATCTTTCGTGTAGTACATGTGTTGTTGTTTGCTAGGCCGATATGATAAAGCACATGTTATATCGGCTAATTCTTCATGGAAGGATAGGCAAATGAGCATACGCACTAATAGAATATGACTTGACTTTTGAACCATTGAAAACAATTAAAGGGTCAAGTTCTTGCTGATTTTATTGTTGAGCATGGTATTGATTTAGATAATGAAGTCAATTACCTTACTTTTACTCTATGGAAATTATACTTTGATGGATCGGTTTGTAAAGATGGCCAAGGTGTAGGTATTATTCTTATTTCTCCCAATGGCGCTAAAGTTGGGATGGCAAGCCGATTAGATTTCTCTTGTACCAACAATCAAATCGAATATGAAGCTCTATTGTTCGGGTTGATCATGTTGCGGTCCATGGAGGTAAAACATGTTGAAGCCTATGGTGATTACCTTGCTGGTGGTACAACAAGTTATTGGTGAATTTCAATGTTTGGAAGGATCACTAAGAACTTGTCTTGATGCTTGCCTTGATATTATTGACTATTTTGCCAAATTCCAAATTCAGGCATATTCCAAAGCATGAAAATCAAAAGGCCAATATGTTAGCTCAACAAGCATCTGGCTATGACTTCGGTGGGCATAATTTTCATATTCAAGAATAGCCGATGCATGAAAATTGGACTTTTTCCCTGTGTAGGTATAGATCAGTCGGCTAAGCCGACTGATCAAGTTCGACTCAGCCGACTCCATCTCTGCCTATGGACAAGTTCGGCTAGGCTAACTAGCCCTAGTTGGCCAGGCCAACTTCTCCAAATCGGCTAAGCCGACTGTCCTAGTCAGCTCAGCTGACTCCCCTGTGACCAACTCGGTCAATTCACCCGAGAAGCACCCAAATCGGCCCAACGTAACTTCCAGTGATGTTGGGGCTAATTTAGAAGATTGGAGGACTCCCTTGCTGAGATATTTATATGATCCAAGTGCTAAAATTGATAAGGGTGTTCGGCGGAGCGCTTTCGAATATGTGTTGCATAATGATGAGCTCTACAGGAGAACCGCCGAAGACTTGCTACTTAAGTGCTTGGGATCTGATCAAGCAATAATGGCTATGGGAGAAGTCCATGAAGGTATTTGTGGTACGCATTAATTGGCCTCAAAGATAAAGTGGTTGTTGCGTAGAGCCGGTTTCTATTGGCCTACTATGATGGCCAATTGTTTTCGCTACTACAAAGGTTGCGAAGAGTGCTAGAAGTTTGGAAATATTCAGCTTGTGCCTACTACTATGCTTCATCCTATCATCAAACCATGGCCTTTTTCATGGTTGGGGGCTAGACTTCATTGGCCAAATATATCCCCTATCTTCGAAGGCGCACCGATTTGTGTTAGTTGCTATGGATTACTTTACTAAGTGGACTGAGGTAGTTCCTTTGAAGAATATGACACACAAGGAGGTAATTGAGTTCATCACTGAGCATATTATTCATAGATTTGGACATCCCTCAAATGTTAACTACAGATCAAGGGACATCGTTTGTGTCCAAAGAGGTGAGGGAATTTGCCGAATTATATAAGATCCAGTTGCTCAATTCATCTCCATACTATGCTCAAGCCAATGGCCAAGCTGAGTCTAGTAATAAGACTTTGATCAAGCTCATCAAAAAGAAGATTGAGGAGAATCCAAGGACGGTGGCATGAAGTTTTGTCTGAGGCTCTATGGGCACATTGCATTTCAAGGCATGGTGCTACAAAGGTTACTCCTTTTGGGTTAGTATATGGTCAAGAGACCGTGTTGCCTGTCGAAGTGAATTTGGATGCATACAAGCTTGCTAAACAAAATGATCTATCAGCTATTGTGTATCATGATTTGATGATGGATAACATCGATAAGGTGGCTGATGTGAGATTAAAAGCTCTCAAGGAAATAGAGAAAGATAAAACTCGAGTTGCCAAAGTATACAACAAGAAAGTCAGGAGCAAATCCTTCCAAGTGGGAGAATTAGTGTGGAAAACCATACGACCACTTGGATCAAAGAGCAATCAGTTTGGTAAGTGGTCACCGAATTAGGAAGGTCCTTACAAAGTGGTCAAAGTTATATTTGGAAATTCATATGTGCTAGAGACATTGCAAGGATGAATGTCTCACGAGAGCATTCAACTGGGAGGTACTTGAAAAGGTACTTTCCAAGTGTTTGGCAAGAAGCCTAAGTGCTCTCCAAACAATGGCTGATACATGTATCGCCCTTAGAATAAATTGCCAATGTATACATCAGCCCTTAGTCACTGAGTAGCCAATGATATGGGATACCGTCGATGTTCGGTTTGTCTTAACAGGTGTTTTTAGGTTCTTGCATCATTCACCTGAAAAACACGGGGGCATATGTTGACAACCTAAAATTGTCCATTTTGGAAGTTGTCAAAATGCAAAACGGATTTCACCATTGCGTTCCTCTCGTCGAGATGGTCAAAAAACATATAAGGAACAGTCTAATTCGGAGTCCAAATGAAGGAGTAAATTGTCATTTGGCTTTGTGCGAAAAATCAGAACTTCTGACCCCTCTACCAGAACTTCTGAGTTTCACATAGGAGTTCTGACTTTGTGTAGAAATAAGAACTTCTAACCCCCTACCAGAACTTATGAGTTTCGCATAGGAGTTCTAGCTCTGCGCGAATATCATAACTTCTGACCCCCTACCAGAACTTCTGATTTCCGCAGTCCGAATCAGGGAGAGTCCAAACTCGATCCCAACTCTTCCAAACTCCTAGGAAACTTGGAGATTAAGTCTTGGAGATGTTTCCTACTAGGATAAGACCAACCCCTCTATATATATGAGAGGATCATGGCCGATCGAGATCACATCTATCCAATCAACAAACAAATCAATCTACTACCTCTACTTGAACCCTTTTACCCTCTTCTCCAACCCCCATGCTGTTCATCTCTTGATCCGACGACCAAGGATCTTGCCCTAGGCTTGCCGGCCGACCTAGGGCAACCCGCCGACATCCTTGCCCTGACGGCGTCCCTCCCGGATGAGAGCTTCGATGATTTCTTTGCTAATTTGCCTGAAAAACTAGCCAGTTCTTTGTCACGCAAGTACGTTGGTTATCCTTTGGCTGGTTTGCTTATAAACCTCTCCGTTCTTCACCATGAAAGTGTGACATCCTCGCTGCAGTTCTTCGGTCCGTAGCGGCCTAGGCGTCCAAGGCCCTGCTGGTGTGTGATTCGGATCACTTCCGACGTTAACAGAATCTTTTATTAGATACTTCGGGCCCTAAATTATAGGTTCCAAAATTGATTTTTAGGGCCCTAAGTTTTATGGTCCCAGAATGGAGTTCATAAAACTCCAAAAAGACTCCATTTTTAGGAATATTATAGGTTTTAAAACCATAAAACTTTGTTGCATTCAAATACTTCATGATATTCTAAAAACCAAATTATGTCACAAAACCATGACATTTTACTGAAACTCTAGGAAAAAAATGCCTTAGTGGTTGGACTCGTGTTTGACTTCGCTGACATCGTCCTCACCAACACTAAGCCAAACAGAGAACTCTACTAGGCTAGTTAAAATCGAAGATTCCCACTATCCATTTTCGATATTCAACCGACCGTGTCTAACAAATGGGTGTTATTTATTTTTATTAGAGGTAGATAGACTGACCATCATCTGCCAAATAGTCTTTGTTAATGTGCTATTTATGCAGGTGGCCAGGTAAAGACGCCTACCTCTGTTAACGATTTTTAGAAAACTAAAAAAATTACAAAAAAATAGCAGAACATTTTTGTTAAATTGTAGGATAAGCAACCCTACCTTGGACCATGTCGCAAGTCACAAGTTCCATGTCTCTTGATTGTTTACACATATGTGCTTATTATGATTCTAACTCACGACCTCTTATCTGATGCATCCCTTCCTTATCACTATACTACGGACTCACTTGTATATAAAATTAGGAAGTTATCCTTTTGTATTAACTTTTAAGAATCTCTTATTGAATATTTCAGACCCTAAACAATTCTCAAATTAAAAAAGTTTCAACTATGAAGTTTCAGATCGCATTAACCACTACAATGTTGACATAGGGCGTGTCTCCATACGAAATTTTCTGAAAATTTGAACATTAGTCTCACAATTTAAAAATAAATATTTTGGGACTCTAAATACAATTGCAAATAAAAAACTTGGTAACCACAATTTGTAGATTATATTAAGAAATACATGGTATAGACCATGTTAACATCAGAGGTTGTTTGAAAATAATAAAATTTAAATTTCAAAATCCGTGAAGTTAAAATGAATTGTTGCGATTCTAAACTGTTTTTAATATAAAGTTTGTCAACTATAAAGTTGTTGATTGCGTCAAGCTTTACAATTCTTGTAAGATGTTCGTCTTCAGTGGACTTCAAAAGAAAACATATGAATTTTGTTTTAGCCAACTATTTTAGAGAAGGGCCTCTCAATAGTGGCATCTTTGTTAATCGATTTCTAGATGCAGCACCCTTATGAAGCCCGACTCTATAAGTAGAAACTAATAGAGGTGTTCAGCATAGTAAGCCCACACTTGTTAAGGTGACCGTCTCTATAAATAACTAACAGAGGTAGATGTTTGTCTAGGATCCATGTAGACATTTATAGAGGTGGCACCCAAAAATGTTTGCCTCTGTGAATTAGATATCTATCTTCTAGAGTATTTTTTTAACTCTTGGCAAGCAGTAAAAGTTCACTGATCCAAAAGAGATGGTCTTAATAACGAAGTCAAAAATCAGAGTGCAAAATGAATTAGAAGCTTCAGCAATGATCTTTGACACAGAAAGGTGAATGGTCCATTAGTGGGCCTAGAGGCATGTATATTTAGGAAATGAATCATTGTAAATACCATTCTGCACTCCTATATTCCAAGAACTATGATGCCGAGGATGAATTAAGCAACTCAAAAACTATTGTCCAACTAAAACCTACTTATCAAAACCTACCATGAAAGATAATTTCTAGATGTGCACTACCGATTTTGCTATGTGTTGCTATCTCTAATGCAAAGATTTATGCAATCTAAGTTCCAAGACTATCAACTAACCTAAAAAGCAAGACTAGGAAAGCTAAGCACATTACCTAGGAAAGCAATTATATGTAGAAAGTATAAATGAGTTAGAGATATTCAAACTCGAACGACGATGATTTTCCTAGGGTATCGGAAAGTTCACACTCCCCCTATTCCCTGTTGGAACCCCTCGCAAAGATGCCATCACAACGACAAGCTTTTGATTAGGTAACTTCATAGATAACCCAGGGCCTTGCCCATGCATAAATGGGTCTCCATGTGCTCTCTCCCAGATCGCTCCTCGCCATCTTAACTATAGAGATTTTGACCAAATCACCACAAGTATCGTTCCCTCCAATACACCGTCGGTGGCAACACCACAAATGTGGTTGGCATGATCTCACAAGATTATAAGCTCCTCCTGGTGCAATAATGTTTTATGCAAGCACCAAGTAGTAAGAGGTATGCAAACCTTGCTAAACACTAAGCCTAAGCCTAGAGAAAGTTCCACAAAACTAGCCTAAGCACTTCACAAAAAGCACTAACGCTAATCGCCTAATCTTTATTAAGCACTTTTGCTGGTTAGAGCACTTGGAATAGATCCTCAACTCCTCTACAACTTCAGCACACTCTAACAACCTCAAATGAGTTAGGCAAGGGCATATATATCCCCACCCAACACACCTAGTCATTGTGCATGAACTGCAGCTTTGTAGTGTGCACCATAGATTCGGTGATTCCACATGGACTAGCTATTGGAACTGACCATTGTTGACTATTTAAGAGCCTAATAATCTCTAGTGATGGAACTCTGGTGCGCACTTGATGTTTTTGATGAGGCCATGATAGTAGTGTGTAGCCTCTACGTTGCACAGTTTACTCTCAAGTGCTTGACCACCAGAGAACTCTAGTGCCCTCTATTATACTTCACCTTGTCTCCAACACTTCAATCACCTAAGCTCTAATGGTGTAGTCTCTAGTGACCAAACCGAAAGATAAGGTCAGTCTTCTCTTCATTGAGCTCTGTTTGCTGAGGGCATCTAAGCTCCAGTGCCCTACACAAGGGAACTCCGATGCTACTATGTGAGCACTTTGGTGGTCTTTCTACATCGCATCTTCGTGTATTTTTGTCTAAACTTCTTTGGCTCGAAGTCTTGTACTTCTTGCTTGTCTTCTAGGGTCTTCAACACTACTCCTTGAACTTTACATGAGGTGCTCATCACTCAATCTTCACATAGCCTTTGTCCAAGTACATCCTTGCATTTTAGAAATAAAACCTTGTATACTAGCGTACAACATTAGTCCATATGATCATGTTGTCACTCAATCACCAAAAGTAATTAATGGCCCTAGCTAGGTGCCATTTTTCTTACAATCTCTGGCCTTTTGGTGATCGATGACAACACAACCAAAGCAAGCAATAATTAGATACAAAATTGAAATCAACCTACTTGCATGGATGCAATGTATGAAAAGATACCAATTGAAGGATGCATGAACCAAGTTGAATGCTTTACCTTGTTCTTACCTAATAATGTATTTTCCACCTTTATGTGGAATTATGGACATAAACCTCCCCCTTGCTCCATAATCCACTTATCCATTTGTGGAACCAAATCTCCCTCATCTCACTTGTAATAACCATAAAGCATGAAAATTTTGATTTGGTGATTTTGGTATTTATTATTGGATGTGTTTGCTTTGTTACACAAATTCCCCCCTTTGGAATCAAACACTAAAAAGAAAGACATTAGTAGCACAAGGGAGGGTCAATTTTTGTGGTCCATCTGATGTGAAGGAAATTGATCACAAACCTTTACTCTCACATTGTATAGTCTAAGCTCCCCCTAAGTGTATTCATACATAAGATGGAAAGCAAAAAAATATATAAATAACTAGGCATTTAAGCACAATATCGGGAGACTAGTTTACAAAATGTATGGAGATAGCACATATGCATTTAAAGTCACATACCAATTGAGAAACATCAAATTGATACCAAATCGATGATTGTTTTCTTTGAATCATTGCTTATCCCAAGGGACTTCATTTTCCTTACAATGAGATTACACAAAAGATAGGCTTGAAAATGGTGTTAGTCTCAAAGATCTCAAACCATAGAGTAATCTCCTCCTAAAAGTGCGCATACCAATTGAGGAAGCTATCTATGATTTGGACTTTGGCAATGAAGGATATGAATCAAACAATAAGTGTTGAAAGCTAAGCTAATAAACTGTGTAGGCTACTCATAGATAAGAATTAAGCACAAGCAACCTACCATATGAATTATTTAGTGAATGCATACAAGGATTTTAAATGTACAGATGCAAACTTAGACAACAATAGGAACTCGTTGCTAACTGGAATTGGATGAATTTAAATCTAGTTACCTAACATGTGTAGGGAATTTGGGTCCATTGTCCTCACTAATCGTTTTGCAAATAACTTGATCCAATATGGTGTACCCCTTGATATACGCTCCAATTTTACCAAATCTCCAAATTCCGCATGGTCATTGCACTCTACTTCTCCTATGGGACACAAAACTTTTGGGTGCCCTTCATTGTTGATATGATGTCCTTAGGCACCAAAATAGGTTTTGTACACTCCTTATTAGCTTGCTTGTTGACGTTGGAAGCCACTACTTTATCTTGTTTCCACTTAAGCAAAAAGGGAGCGGACTTCTTCTTGGCAACATGGTTGGTGTAGGTGTTAGAGAGCTTGCTTCTTTTGTTTTTTTACTTCATTTCTCCCACTTTCTTAACCTTGCACTCATTGGACATGTGGCCTTGTTGGTGGTATGAATAGCATTTCACAGTTGCTCCCACATCAAGCTTCTTCACACACACTACTACAAAAAGCATTTCTAGGTGCGGCTGGTAAGCCTTTGTAGGGGTGATTTGGCCAGTCGCCCCTACCGAACCATCTCTACAAATCATGCATTTGTAGGGGCGGCTGGTGTTTCCAGCCGCCCCTATAAATCGATTTGTAGGGGCGGCTCGTATTACCAGCTGCCCCTACAAATCGATTTGTAGGGACGGCTCGTATTACCAGCCGCCCCTACAAATCGATTTGTAGGGGCGGCTGTAGTACCAGCCGCCCCCTACAAATACCTGTTTATAGGGGCGGTTCAATCTAGAACCGCCCCTATAGTATGTTTTTCTGCAAAAAAAAATTAAATTTACAATTCAAAATCGCGTTGCCGAACGTCCCGCGACCAACGTTCCGAACCGCGTTCGCGTTGCCGAACGCCCCGCGACCAGCGTTTGTGTTTGCCGAACGCCCGCGACCAACGTTTCAAACCCGAACCGCGTTCGCGTTGCCGAACGCCCCGCGACCAACGTTCCAAACCGCGTTCGCGTTGCCGAACGCCCCGCGACCACGACTACAAGCACAAGAGTATTATATAAACTACAATTACAAGTCCAATTCACAAGAATATATACAATCCATCATTAAATATATAAATTCCATACACATTGTTATCAACGTCCTAGAACTAGCCTTTCAGTCTCACAAAGTGTTGGTACTGAGGATTTGTACCTAACTCAGACTCTCGGTCATGGTAGGCGCCTCTGACGTGTACAATGTGGTCCAATATGAAGTTGCAAAGGTCGCCGATGAGCTATAAGAGTTGGTCATCCTTGTATGGGTCTCTTTTCATTCCTTTCTCTTCTCTCCACTACAAGAGAACAAGTTTCGGTTTAGTATTTCATACCATGTACGAAGTTTTTATACTACGGGTGAAGGTTCAAACTTACCCTTAAGGGGTGTCTCCTGTAGGCACCGGTGTTACTCATCATAGAACATATATAGTATCCACAATGTACACTCCCAGGCTTCTGCTTGGGGCACTGTGTGTTTTGCATATGAAAATGTTAAGTAATGCTTTTGACAGCCATGTAACGGAGTACTGAAGAAGTAAGTTACACTTACCGCACATAGTGTTTTTATAGCCAGCTTTTCCTTCCTTGCTGGATCATGTCTTCCATGATGATTAGTGACATAGAACCTAAATGCCCTGTTCGAATTATTTTAGCAAATACAACTTGTTAGTATCCAAAAGTGAACGTTACAAGTATGTATACAAACATATAAGCTAATGAGGATTGTCGATATGTATACGTCTTGAGAATCGATATGAAGTCTTTGTATGTCACCGTGTCCCTATCTAATGAATCAAAGACCCATGCCATGCTCCTCCCGACATCGACGGCTATACAAATCCAGTGGTTGCTGCATGGATTTAATCATAGAACTAGATAAGCTCTTTTGCATCGAATAAAATATATCGAACAAAGCTTTAAGTATAGAGTTGAACTTACTCGAAGTTGTATGGTAGCCATATAGTAGAGTGTTGTTGGAGATTTTTGAAAGCCAGGGCAATGTATGCCGCAACCTTAAGGGACTCTTCCCTTAGTTTCGCCGTACGGATGCGCTCTTTCTCCCGAAGAGTCTTTGCAGCTAGCTAGCTCTTTGGCATCCAGTGTCCACCAGTTTAGGGTAATTAAAATTTGTTTGGGCTATAGCTTGAGGGTCTAGATACCCGGCTTTCACACTTGGCATTTGTTTGACAATGTGCACTTGCATTCTACAAATCACGGCGTGGGTTAGTTACAACAAAATTCAAAGATTACATTCATATCATATCGGGAGGACAAGGACTTACAGGCACCACGTGCGAATTAGATTCATCTCCATTTCTCCCAGGTGAAAGCATGTGTGCATGTCATCGAAGTCAAAGACAATTTTCCCGGCTGGGCTTCCAAATGTGCCGGTGGGGAAGCATGCTTGTATGAGATCTATGCTCGTTGGGAGAACACGCAAGTACCAATCATGGAACCTTCTCATTCCAAGTGGTAGGCGCTGGATGTCCTGGTTTGGTAGGAAGGGCTTGCCTCTTTCATATGTTTTCGGGCAATCCTTTGACCATTCGATGGCATCAACATTTGGATACTGCTTTGCAATTTGGTGGAGTTTGCTAGTGACGGCCTCCTCAGAACCCCGTGATGGGACTTTTTTAACTTGGTTCTCAGGCTTGAACTGGTCATGGGAATACCACTTGGACACCGACGAGACGTCTTTGATCGGAACATAAACTGGCCTTATGTTGATTGGAATCTTCTTTCGAAGTTCCCATTCAGGCACGTCCTCATCTTCTTGTGCATCACCTTCTTCAGGAGGCACTCGTTCATGTATCGGCTGTGCTTGTTGAGAAGACTAGTGGCATCTCATCATGCACTTGCTCGGTACGAGCTGGAGAAGGTTGTGGCATCTCATCAGGCACATGCTCGCTAGGAGGCGGGGAAGAATGTGGCATCTCAGGAATGTGGTGGTCACGAGATGGTGAAAATATCTCCCCGACCTCAACAACTCGCTCCAAATTTGGGAGAGGGGGAGGCGGCGAAGAAGCAGTCAATATAATGTCCCTATTTGTGCCAGAGGATGAACTGCCCCATAACGTCTCCGAGTAACACCAGCCCCTCGGAGTTGCGTAGTCTATCCTCCACTGCATGAACTCGGGCTTCACTGTATGCACCTCGACCCTAGTGTAGTCCGACGGTATCTTATTATTGTGGTGTAAGCCACCAGGAGGATGTGCCACACCCGTTGCCACCTCCATCACAGTGTTCTGCCGGCCGCTGAGAAACACCAAGGTGCAACTAGTTGGTTCCCATATGCGATCGACGGGGGTTGTGGCTGCAGTGGAACCTTGGCTGCTAGGAACTTTCGGAGGGCTGCCAACTAATGCCAGTTCTCCCGGTGGCGTCACTAATATCCGTGGCTCCATAGACAGTCCTTGCTCCTCCAGCGCCTTCGCAACTAGAGCCTTCACTTGGAGCTCAAGACTAGTCTCCCGGTCTCTGCCATGTTTCTTGTACATGTGCCTGTCCTCTTCGAATCCTTGCCTCCAGGTCATCCTTTTCCCTAGCCCCCTGGTGCGGCCTGTGTGCTCCTTGTTTCCCAAGCCAAGGCTAAGCTCGTCCCTCTCTCTGGAAGGATTGAATGAGCCCTTCTCCTTGTCTTAGCATATTTCAGTATCCTTGATACTGCCTCTTGGGTCTCTGGCTTATCAAACTTAAGATTACGCCGGATGATTATGTACTCCTCGCATATATCCAATTCCTTGAGCGTACCTTCAAATTCGTCACATCGATATTCCCAGCAGCTGCGGCCTCTTCGTCCATCTTCCTAAACTGCTCTTCCTTGGCATAGTAGCCACCGGGGCCTAGATGATGGTGGTGTTTGTTCCTCTTCGCCAGCTCGGTGTTACGGGCACTGAGCTCCAATGCCTCTAGTGAAGTCTTCTGAGCCACGAGCTCCTCCCATTGACTAGGAGTTATTTTGCCGAACTCGTTGAAGGGAGTTAACCCCTTTTGGATATACTTCGTGTTGAGCTCCGACCTCCAACGTCGGAATGACTCTCCCATCATCCTGAAAGCATTTTTTTACCAGTTCGTGCTTACCCTCCGGAAATCTAAAATTGAGCTTCAGCTGCCTATCCCATAGTTCATTCTTTTTGTTCTCTAGTACCTCTTTCTAGTTAGGGATTGCTGGGTTCAATTTATCTCTTACTAGGGCCCCGATCGCATTACAGAATCATCCTCTTAATTCCTTCGGCTCAAGGATCTCCCCTGCTGGCCCGACCTCTGTTATCACATAGCATGCCTTATCTGGATATAGATTTCCTTTTCTATCCCCTCGTTTCCTCTTAGGCTTGGTAGTCGTGGTTGTGTCTTGAGGTTGTGGAGCAGAGGCATCGTGATCCATCTCTGTGGCTGTTGCCTCTGCTCTCCTTTCCTCTACTACGTCTTGTCCAGCGAGTTGTCGCGGACGTCGACGTCGTCTTTTCTGAGTTTTAGGAGGGACCTGTATATACGATAGGTCAAAGTGTTAGCAGAGGTAACACAACCAAAGCTTTAGCAAAATTTACAAACTAAGGCTTTTTCCCTACCTCCTCGTTCGGGTCAAAATCCTTGTCCAAATCTTCCTCCGTTGGCCTCCTTCTGGCTTCACGTGGGAAAGGATCCTCGGGACTTACATATCCCTCTTCTGAGTCCTCATCATCATCATCATCAACTTCTTCGCCTTCAGCAGCCTCTCCTGCTCTTCCTTCTGCTTCCCCTTCCTCCTCGTCACACTGCTCCTGAGTAAGCATCACTTCTAGATCCTTTTCTAACTCGTTATCGAACTGCTCCTGAGTAAGCTGGTCCTCTAGTGCTTGCTCCTCATAGGTTGGCTGCTCATCATGCTCAGGGCATCGGGCTGCACTGTCTGGTGTCCGCGACATTATTTCGCGCTTTGTTCTAATAGATGCAAGAAAGTGTGCTTTAGGTACGCGAGAAGGTATAAGAAATCAAAAAGGTCTATAAACCAAAGTAGTCCTATAAAACAACAATATATCAAAAAACGAGAAGTAGCAGTAGTAGAGGCCTCAGAAACATGTCAATCATCATCTGATCTTGAACTTGGAGCATCAAGGCATCATAACAGAGAAGAGAGGAGAAGGTAATGTAGAGGCGGCTGCTAATGATGCCAAGTTCCTCACAAGTTCTTGATCATCAGCTCATATTCCATATAATGTATGGACTTGGACAATTTCATCATCGGCAAAACAAAGGAGAGGAGAGGAGAGGGGAGATTTGGCAAAAAAAGCAACAAGCTGCTTAGCAAACATAGAGAGGAAAAGGTGTAAAAAAAGCAGCTGCTGCTTCCCAAATATAGAGGATAGGAAAAATAGCCAAAAAACAGTTGACTGCTGCCACATGGTTGGAAGACCCCTGCTAGATCAAAATCTGGTAACTTAGATGTGGTAAATAATGGATTAGAGTAGAGGAGGAGTAATAGTAGATAGAGTAATAGTAGAGGAGTAGAGTAGAGGAGGAGTAGAGAAGTGTAGCAGCCAGTAGTTAAGAGTAGCAGCCAGCAGCTAGGGAAGAGAGTAGAGTAGCAGGCAGCTAGTAGGAGTAGGAGTAGCTAGCAGTAGCAAGTAGAGTAGTAGTAGTTCAGTAGAGTAGAGTAGTAGTAGTAGTAGTTCAGTATAGTAGTAGTAGTAGTATATACAAACAGTTGTATCCAAAATAATCAGCTATAAGCACCAGTTCATTAAGAATTACAAGATAAAAACAGTGTCATCCTGGGAAAACATAGGTATTTGGGAAAAATGAAGTGGAGTAAGTAACGAAAATAACAGGGTTAGAGAGCAGTTAACACGTAAAATGGAACTTATATGTTTTAACCTAAGTTTATATTAACAAAATATTTACATATGCTATACTTCTTGCTGGATAAACTAAATTGCCTCAAAACATTGATCACTTGCCTGTTTCTTTGACGTCCTAAGATCCATTTCATCAAACTACTAAAAATTTGACCATCAATATGATTAAAATCATGTACATAAACTGGTTATTTTTTGATAAAGGAATGTGGCTACAACTTGGACACTCAACCATGGAAAGTAAAGAAAATGATAAAAAATAAAAAGAACAGAGCAGATTTGCTGCCATGGCAAGGTACATCTTAACTACAAAATTGTATCTCATAAGTTAAATCCGAGTGTACAACATTAACAAGAAGAACACAAGATGACAAGAAATAAGGCTAAGCCCACAAGGTTAAGCTACCTATGAACATATCTAGCCTACACAGCAGCAGAAATTTCTAGCACAGCAATAACCCCTTGGAACCTTAACCCTTTTACCAGAACAGAAAGAGTGCAGGTTAAATCATGATGTACAAGCATAAAGAGTTAACAACTGGCACAAAATGGAGGAAATGCTCAACAGATGTATGGCAACCTCAAGAACAAGCCAGCCTACAGAAACGTGGCAAGTATACTGCACAAAAGGAGCACAACCTGACAGGAAGTTTAGAAATTCATATCTGGAGTTCTAGCTAACCAAAAATATTGTTCTTTAACAATTTGGAAATCTTATGAAAAACACTACAACTACTTAGTTATCAACAGGAATTATATCTGATTTGGAAAGAAGTGAAATAGACACGATACTTGAACCATAAATTTTCCAGCTAATATGCATTCACCACTCTAGCTACATACTTAAATTAAGTAGCACATGCTCTCTGTTCCACAAAGCTTGAGTTTCATAAGCCCCAGACTAGATGGCATCTTACTCCCCACAAATGTTGCTAAATTATCTAGATTAATCAAGCAACTGCTTTCAATCTGGAAGTAGCTAGATTAATCAGGCAACTGTTCATTTGGTAAAAGGTGTAAAAACCTGGTTGACATCGACAGGTAACACAAGCAACTTTTATATGGCAAGCGCTGCCATTTGAATTTACTCATCCAAAAGAATTCTGGAGCTCACAAATCCAAATTTGAAACATCTCAGGCAAGCAGAACTGCAGAAGAGCATCCCTGTATTCTCTTATTGCATCTACTACTTCAGAATGACATCTAGCAGGCAAAATTACTAAGAACAGATCATGCAAGATCAAACAGCTTCATGGTTTTCATGAATCATTTTCACCATAGCCTTGAGTGAAGTAGCATCAAACCAGAGCTAACAGCTTGATGACCGAGCAGTTCTACTAGATTAACACACAAGCTATTGAGCAGACTCGCAAGGCAAAGCTAGCAAGAATCACTAGGCGGAGGCAGGGGCGGAGATCACCTGCGCGGCTTGTGGCAGGCGGGGTTGAGCTCACCCGTGTAGCGCGCGGGGCCTTGGGGCGGCGCGGGAGGCTGAGCGCCAGAGCCTGTGTCGTTGGTGCGTGGGGGCAGGGGGCCGAGCATGGGGCGCCGGGAGCCTACGCCGTTGGCATGCGGGGGCGGGCGCCGAGGGCCGGGCGCGGGGCGCCAGGAGCCTGCGTCGTCGGCGCGCAGGGGCAGGCGCCGGGGGGCGGGTGCGGGACACCGAGCGCCGGGGGCTAGTGTGGGCGGGCGCGGGTGCGGGACCGGCGGCGAAAACCATAGGGCGGGGAGGAGCAGGCGCGCGGGGCAGCCTGATGGCGTCGAAGGAAGAAGACAGCGCCCAACAGGTTGACTCCCGTGCGCCCTCCTATTTATACTCAGGACTATTTCTAGGGGCGGTTTCTGATCCAGCTACCCCTATAATGCATTTGTAGGGGCGGTTCCTGATCCAACCGCCCCCACAAATATTTTCTATTTTTTAAATTATAAATTCTATATTTTTTATAGCATAAAAACACAAAGTAATATAAAAAAATTATGTATATGCACAAATATAATATTTTGTATTATTCTATATATGAAGAAATATATATATATAAACAATTGTAGTCAAAACAATATAGAAAACAAAAAAACAAAAATTAAAAATTTGAATTTTAAAACTTCGACTACAATTTTATGACATTAAATGAAATAAAATGAAAATGTTGTAAACATAAAAGTTGTATAACTCATCAACATGTACAACTTTTATTTTGGTCATCTTGTCATGTGACTTTGTTTGAACGATTCAAATTTTGAAATTCAAACAATTTCAACTTGAAACAATATTTTGAAAGAGTAAATGATTTCAGATGAAAAACTCATGAATACCAAAGTTGTAGAACTCATCAATATGTACAACTTTTATTTTGATCATATTTTCATTTGACCAAATTTGAATAGTTGAAATTTTGAATTTCACTAAATGGCAACTTCAAACAAGATTTTGAAACCTTAAATGATTTCAACAATAAAAGTCGTGAACATAAAAGTTGTTGAACTCCTCACTATCTACAACTTTTATTTTGGTCACTTCTTCATGTGACAAAGTATTAGTAAACATTGTTCATAAATTCACATATGACTCATAGTTTCATAAACTATACGAGAAACATGTTGATTTGTGAACAATGTTTACTATCACTTTGTCAGATGAAGAAATGATCAAAATAAAAGTTGTAGATCTTGATGAGTTATACAACTTTGGTATTCATCACTTTTTCAGCTGAAATCATTTAATGGTTGAAAATCTCGTTCGAACTTGTCATTTTTTTAAATTTGAAAATTTGAAGTGCTCAAACTTTGTCAAATGAAAAGAATGACCAAATCAACACACTAACTTGATAGGGCAAGATTTTAGAAAATTTTAGGAAAAAAATCATCACATTTGGAGTTAGTATGAGGGAGAAAGACTAGTTACAAATTTTACCCAGAGATTAAAAAGAAAAATCACAACTGTTCATGATGATCAATGATGAACAAGTGTGATTTCTCTTTTTAATCTGTGGCTGAAACTTGTAACTAGTTTTTCTCCCTCATACTAACTCCAAATGTGATGGTTTTTTTCCTAAAATTTTGTAAAATCATGCTCTATCATTTTAGTCTAGTCATCTATCTTTGTCACTAATTTTGAACAATTCAAATTTTAAATTTCAGAAAATGACAGCTTCAAACCTGATTTTCAAACACTAAATGATTTCAGCTGTAAAGGTGATGAATATAAAAGTTGTATAACTCATCAAGATCTCCTACTTTTATTTTGGTCATTTCTTCATTTCATAAAGTGTTAAGTGATTTCATAAAGTTTTAGTAGTAATAGAGTGGATGTTCAAATAGAGTCATCTGGATGTTGCAAAGGGTAGTCTCACACACATGCATAAAATGTAGTCTCACACACATACAAAAATATGTAGTCTTACACACGTACATAAATATATAGTCTCACATGCATGCATAAATGAAGTCTTACAAACACACACTTACACAAACACTCCACGTTCAACAACTAGCTAGCCCGCTGTAACGACTTTCCCTTGACACCTTTTCGTTCCCATGGCATTATGTCTTTGGGGAGGTTCTTTTCCACAACACTGATCTTCTTAGGAAAGTCTGTGAATAGCGGCATCTCATCGTAGTTATTGTAAGCTTCAACATCGTCCACGCCATCAACTCCAATAATGTGTTGTTTCCCGGAGGCAACCACGTGCTTTGTCTTCTTCTTCGGGGGGAGGTTACTTTGTGGGTCAGACATATAGAAAACTTGTGCGACACGTGAAGCGAGCACCCAAGGGTCATCTTGGTAGCCTAGATTCTCGAGGTCCTAGGACTCTCAATCCGATCTCGTTCAGTTGGTGTTGTTTGATCCAGCGGCATCGAAATAGGGCCACCGTTATCTCCCTTCCATAGTCAAGTTCCCATATCTCTTCAATGATGCCAAAGTATTGGATCTTTCGCCCCAATCCATCGAGAGCCTCTATTCGAACGCCGCTATTTTGGTTCACATATTTACTATCCTTTGCGTGGGTATAGTACGTATACCCATTGATGTCATAAGCATTCCAAGATGTCACTTGTCTCGATGGCCCCTCCGCTAACCTACTGATGGTAATAGAGTCTATGGTTTCTCCAGGCGGTATGTTTTGGTCCTTCAACCATGTAGTTAGTCGTTGCTTGTGTTGTTTCATGACCCAATCATCCGAACGGCCATTTCTCTCCGCCATAATGATAGCCAAGTGTTCATCAATGTACGGTTGCATCAGTTGTGTACTCTGCAAGACACTGTAAGTGCGCCCGACTCACCTCTTTGTAATCATGGTCGATGAACACTTTTCTACCACTGGTGCCCTTCCCAGCCAGCCTACCCTTGTGACGAGAATCGAGTTTACCAATCCCTTTCTGTACTTTTAGGTACTCTTGACAGCACTCGACTGACTTCTTCAGTACTGTAACCCTCTATCATGGAGCCCTCTGGGTATGCTCGATTATGCACGTATCGACTTAGAACCGACATGAACCGCTCATAGGACCACATTTCATGCAAGTAGCAAGGGCCTAGCGCCTGTATTTGATGAACCATGTGAATCATGAGATGTGGCATTATATAAAAAAATAGGAGGTAAACACATGTCCAGTTGGTTTTGTGTCTCCACCACAAATTCATGTAGGTCACTCAGCTCTTGCTTGCCAATCGTCTTCTGTGAGATCTTCGAAAAGAAGTAGCACATGCGGGTGATGGCCATTTTCAAGAACTCTAGATTTATAGCCCTGATTGCAATAGGTAGAAACACTATCAGCATCACATAGCAATCAGTGAGCCTTACAGTGTGTTATTGACAAGTCCTTCATCGACACTAGCTTCTTCACATTTGCTGAAAACCTAGTCGGGACTTTGATCCCCCTCAGGAAAGTGCATATAGCTCTCTTCTCGTTTAGTGTTAGGTTGAAGCACGCCGCAGGCAGAGTGTATTTTCCATTAGCCTCAGGTACTAGGTGAAGCTGTGGCATCACGTTTAGCTGCACCATGTCTTTCCGTGCTTTCAGACCATCCTTTGACTTGCCTGTGTCCATCAAGGTAGCAATGAGACTCTCAAAGACATTCTTATGCACGTGCGTAACATCAATGGCATGGGGGACCTCCAAGTCTAGCCAATACGACAGATACTGAAAGAAGATCAATTGTTTCTTGAAAGGTACGCCTTCGACATGAGGTGTGCTTCTATCTCTGTTCGTCCCATCCGGATTCTTCTTTCCATAAACGACGTGTATGTTTTTCACCATTCTATACACGTGTTCTCCGTTATGACGTCTCTCCGAAGGGGGTTCAATCTTCGGGGCGTTGTCATAAAATCTAAAGAACAATTTGTTGCGGTACTTGTCACTTGTCTTTAAGAAGCGTTGGTTCCTTAGGTAAACTATCTTCTTGGATGCATCTAGGTACACCCATGTAGTACCATCCAAGCAAACCAAGCATCCCGTCTTCCCTTTGATCTATCCAGACAAAGCAAACAGCATGGGGTAATCATTGGTAGTAACAAATATTATTGCTCTACATATGAATTCCTCCTTTCGGAATGCATCGTACATCTGCTCCCCATGCCTCCATAGCCTCTCCATTTCTTGCATCAAAGGCTCGAGGAACACGTCTATATCAATGCCTAGTTGTTTAGGGCCAGAAATAAGAATAGTGAGGAGAAGGTACTTTCTCTTCTGACACAACCATGTTGGGATGTTGTACATGGTCAAGATCACTGGCCATGTGCTGTGGTCGCTCATCCTCTCATTGAAGGGATTCATTCCATCGGTGCTTAAGCCAAACCGTACATTCCTTGGGTCATCGCTGAATTCTTTGTGCTTCTCATCAAACCTTTGCCACTGAACTACAATCAGCCGGGTGTGCAATCTTATCATCATCCACCTTGCGCTCATCATCCCACCATGTCATGAGTGCGGCTTCTTTAGGGTTTAGGAAGATACAGTCTCAAGCGGTCGGTCACTGGCAGGTACCACATTACCAAGGTAGGAATTCTTCTCTGCTTTGCATCGTTGCCTAATGGAGTGTCCTCTAGGGGCTGAGATTCTTGTACCACCATTTTTGTACCCTTCTTATTCCTCTTTTTCCCTGTGGAGGGTTCGTCCCCACCATAAAGGTCATTGTTCTTGTACCAGCTGGCCCCACACCGGGGACATTTATCTAGTGACTTGAACGTTTCGCCACGAAAAAGTATACAGTGGTTGGGGCATGCATGGATTTTTTCAACCCCCATTATCAATGGACTTATGACCTTCTTCGCTTGGTATGTGTTGGCGGGAACTGAGTTTGGTTGTGGCAGCACCCATGACAGGAGATGCAATAGATCATTGAAACTATAGTCTGACCAGCCGTACTTAGCCTTTAGGATGAGCAGCTCAAGCCCAAAACGTAGCAATGTCCAATGTGTTGGACAACCCTTTTCAACACCATACACAGTCTCCTTCGATGCTTTTGTCACCCTTTCCAAATTTTCTAGACTTTTTGGGCTATTTAGTAAAATCTCTGGTCCAAGGGCTCGAATCATGTCCTCCAAATCATCTTCATCCCTGACACGTGCTCCACCATCATTATTGGCACCACCTTCGTCGTTACCATCCCAACCACCAGCATCACCACCTTGTTCATTGTCAAACTCGAAATCCATTCGTGCATCAAGCTCTGCTGAATATTGGGACAGGGATTCTATGGTTTCGTCACCGTATTCGTCCTCATCCTCATCATTAACAATAACAGTTTCACCATGATGAATCCACACTGTGTAGTCCTCAACAAATCCTCACATATTCAAATGTTATCTGATGATAGTCACATCTATCCATGCCATGCGGTTCTTGCAATCTTTACATGGGCAAATAATTGTATCCTTATTCTCTTTCAATGTCGTTGCATGCTTCTTTGCGGCTTCAATAAAATATCTACCTCTTCACGGAAACCTGCCTTGAACCTTAACGAACCATACATCCAAGAGTTCTTGTACTCCATCTTTTACAACAACAACAAAATAAACATTAAAGGACTACTTATTCAGATATATATAAAAATGAAACAAATTAATAATTACTTGAGAATAATTGTATATACTTCAGATATATATGAATATAAATCTAATATAATTACATGAAGCATACAAACACACCATGGTAGAGGAAAATTAATTAATGGCCCATTTATCCATAAATAATTAAAATACATATTTATTGATTACAATAAACAATTTCAAAGACAACAATTAGCAACAGTTATACTTTACCCAATATCTTTCATACAAACCCTAGTCCAATTTCATCAAACATAAATTTACAAAATTGAAATTAATAAAAAAACCAAACCCTAGATCTAGATCCACATGCACATGAAACATCCATAAAACTAACTAATTGTTCACTAAAATCAAGAAACATGGACCAAATAAGGGTATGATCTTGTTCCCCTCCCTAATTTACCCTAGTACATTTAAAACTTGGGTCTAATTTACTTCATAAGTAGCTCAAGCACCATAGAAGAGAGAGAAAAACAAAACTCTAGTTACTCACTAACCAACCATTAAAACTTCAAAAAAAGTGTGGAATAGCATTTTCTTACCTTCTACAGCCTCTCCACCAAAGGATTTGAGACCAAAACCTTCCCCCTTAGTAGAGCAATTTTTGGGAGGTGCCCAAGGCCTCCCCACCTTTCTTTTATGGGTTGGAGTGAGTGACACGAGGAGGAAAAAGGTGCTGTAGCTGTTTTATATGTGGGTCATTTATAGGGGCGGCTGGTGATTGAGCCGCCCCTACAAATCGGAGCTATATATACAGGGGCATTTGTAGGGGCGGCTGAATCACCAGCCACCCCTACAAATAGCAACTCCAGGGGCGGCTGGTGATTGAGTCGCCCCTACAAATCAGACCCCATTTGTAGGGCTGGCTCGTATCACCAGCCGCCCCTGCTGTTCCATTTGTAGGGGCGGCTGGTGTCTGGGCACCCAAGCATGCCACTGTAGGGGTGGCTCCATCACCAACCGCCCCTACAAAAAATTTGAACCGTTGCTAAAAATCGTTTTTTACGTAGTGACACCCTTGGAGGTGTTATATATCTTGATGACGTTGGACTTCCACCTTCTTGCCTTTTAACTTGATCAAGTCCTTGGTGAGGTGATCAAGTTCTTTTCTTAAGGACATCATTTTCCATTACAACATCATCGGTGCATGAATCTACAATGAAACTCTCTACACGAGACTTGATGCACATGGGTGAGTCCATATCAATAAAATCAATGCAAGAAGTAGAGGCATCCTCTTGAATTAGGTCAAAAAGTGATCTTTTAGATGCCATTATGGGGGTACTTGCACTAGCTTCAAGTTTTTTAAGTTTACTAGCTACCTCAACATTGTAATCCACAAGTTTGTCAAAATGGCTTCCTAGTTCATCATAGATTTTAATTGAGCTAGCTAACTTTTGTTTTAGTTCTTTGATTTTACGTTATTGCTTTGTGCAAGTTTTTTGATAGTGTTCCATAAGATTAACAAGATCATCATAAGAGGGACAATTAATCATCATTGCTATTTTCATCGCTCTTGCTTTCTCTTCCAACTATACCTTTTGCCATGAGGCAAACGTGCGAAGAGCCCGATGATGACTTGCATCCACACCTCTTGTGTTGGGCTTCATCCTCACTTGAGGTGTCATCCCAAGTATTGATTGTTGTGAGGGCTTAGCCTTTTTTTGAGAAAAAGGGTTTAGCCTTTTCCTTTCATTCCCATCTTATTGTCGTTGGTCCTGTGATTGTTTGGACAATCCTCCATAAATAAAGTGCCCTACTCTCATTGCAACTAAAGCAATCATTCTTCCTTTGCCTTCTTCTTTGCTCGATGAACATGAAATCATCTATTGTAATGGGCATGGCCTTGGACCGGATCTTGCCCATCATCATCTTCATTCGTCTAATCAATTGCATGACTTCTTCATCACCATACTAAGAGGTGGTGGAAGCTTGCTCTTGATCATCATCATCTTCCAGATTTGAACTTGAGTTTGATTCAATCTTCTTGCCCTTCTTCATCTTATTGTGCTCATCTCGTAGATATGAGAAAAACACTTTGCCTGCTTGATAAATAGGCTTCTTGACCCATCTTCTGTGACATTTCAAATGCCACAACCTTGTCGATGACAAGTGTAGGGGTCATGGTGCTCAAGTCCTCCATATTATGGGGGGTAGTGATGACGGAGGCATCATTATTGTGGGTAGCACCAAGGTGATCTTACTCGCCACATTCACAATGCTCAGCTTGGTCATACCTATAGCATCACTACACCACAACCTTAAAACAATGACTTCTTTAGAGTTGCTAATAGGCTTCTAGCATGGTGGCGGCGGTGGTCGTATGGCCTGGGCGCCTGGTGTCAGTGTTTGATGACCAACAACTCATCATGGGGTTAACTAGGATGATTGTTCAGAGGGCTTCGACGCATGCAGAGATAGTGAACAAGTGGGCAAGTCTCCTAGTTGGTGAACACAGAGACAATGATTTATACTTGTTCAGGCCGCTAAATAGCGTAATACCCTATGTCCAATTAGGCATGAGGCCTTGCGTTGAATTGTTATGTATGAGATGTGTTGTACATCTGCTACTGTCTCCCCGAGATGTTGCATCTGATGATGCATCTCTCGTCTTTGCCGATCTAGGGAGCCCTGCCCTCCTTTATATAGTCTAGGGGGCAAGTCTCCTAGTCGGTTATAATGTAGGAGTCCTTGTAGGATTACAAGGTAGCAGTCCTACTAGGCTAGATCTTCTCCCTTCCTTGCGAGGTACCCGGGGACTTGTCCCACACCTGGGTGGCGGGTGGTGGTGACGTCTGTCTAGCCTAGGGGGTGAGACATGGATGTGGCAGCAATAGGGGTTTGGGTGGGCGATGGGGGTGAACGTGTCTAGCAGGCGGGGAGGCAGACATCGAGGGGTAAGCGAGCGGTGGGGCCCGACGTTCGCCGGCGGGAGGTTGGTGGGGGTAGGCGGGCGAGCGGCGGGGTGTGGAGGCAGCACGCGTGTGGAGGGGTAGCAGGAGCAGAAAGAAAGAGAGGCATGTGTATTTTGTTTTGGTAGGCTTGGTGTGGTGACTTAGGGTTTACATGTGACTTTTGGGCCAAAATTTCGTGGGAGCGGGCTAAAAACATCACGCCAATGGATAGTTGTATTTAGCGACAGACGATTCGACTCAGTTAGTGCTATATAGCAACTGATAACTCAAAGCAAAATTAAAATATTTATAGCAACGGACCATCCATCGAAGTATTCGATATTAGTGACTAACGATCCGAGGAAAATTTTTAGCGACTAACCGTTTAACTATAATTATTAACTTTTAGCAACAAACGTTAGATGGTATTTTGGGGTTGTGGTGTAGTGCTTTGAGCTCATTGAAAGTTAGATTCAAATGACAATACATGTCTTTTACAAGCTCATTTGTCAACATAGCAAAAGAATCAAAGGTTTGTTTAACCCAACAATATATTTGTTCACAAACATTGCTAGACCTGTCGTGAAGCTCCTGCAATTGTATCCAAACTTTATTAGCTTTAGTGAGTATGGACACTTGATTGAACACATCACTGCTAACTGACTCATAGAGGCAATTTCTTGCACGAGTGTTGAGGTGGATCTTCTTCTCATCACTAGTTATCTAGATTCTTTAGGGGTCTTATCCCTAACTGATGGCTCTCCAAACACCTAGATCAACTGATTCTAGGTAACAAGCCACTCTAGCATACTAATAGGTAGAGTTCGTGTCGTCAAAGTGAAGGGGCTACCGGTATCCATCCTACCCAGTCAAAGTAGCATATAGCTCAACAACCATAAAGCCTAAGGTCCAAACTGATCCAACTGAATTTGATACCAATTGAAGGGACCATAATGCCTAAGAGGCGGGCGAGTTAGGCAACTTAAAAGCCAATGGGTAACTAAAACCTACTTATCAAAACATATGCAAGACTGTTTCTAGATGTGCACTATGATTTTGAAAAGTGTTGCTATCTCTAATGCAAAAGAGTTATATAACCTTGGTTCCAATCCTATCAACTAACCTAGCAAGGTAGATGTAACACCCCAGCCCATTAGAAGCCTATAGTAGTTATGTTGTTGGCCCATATGGCACATGAGGAGTTGTAGTTGGTGGGTTTTGTACCACCTTGGAAGTTTAGAAGACTGCAAAAGAGTTTTAGTGGGCAAACCTAACAATGCCAACACCCATACCTGCTCTATCACCTCAATGCACCATTCCTCCGCTAACCACCATGGCACAAAACTAACATTTGGTCATGATGATCAATCAAAACAGACCTAGAATATTCTAGTACACTGTTTCATATCATACTAGTTCACAAGGTTATCTCATTTCTGCAGACCTAGTGATCCCAAGATTGATACCCAATAACAACAAATTATGCTAAGTTGAAAAGAGAGAAGGACAACAAACAGCACACAAATCTGACACCTAGCACGGTCATTGTTCTTTAACTATTGGCTCTGGAATTAAACTACTGGAAACTCGAATACTTTTGTGGGTGATGAATTTTTCTGTGCGTTTTTCTCTATACACACAGAAAAATTCATAATTTTTCTATGCGTTTCAAAAATCCTGACAGAAATATTCGAAAACCCACGGAAAAATTGCGTGATTTTTCTGTGCGTGTCAATACACACAGAAAAATTGACATTATTCTGTCGATCTTTTCAAAACTCACAGAAAAACTATATACACGCACAGAAAAAACTATAATAACGCAAAAAAACCCTAAACCTATCTCCAGACGCGGCCGCCCATCCCTATCCCAAACGCGCCACCCGCACCCGCCTGAGACCACGCCCGCACTCCCGTCGCTCCTAGGTCTCATAGCGGCCACCCCCTCCTCTCTTCCACCGTCGCGGCGGCCACCCCCTCCTCCACCGGTGAGGCCACCACGCCCTCCTCCACTACAACTCCTCCCCTCCCTTCCCTTAGAAGACGACGGTGGCTGCCCATGCAAGGCCGGATGGCGGCGCCTCCACCCCCAGATCTGCCTCCTGTCGCACAAGGAAGCTTCGCCGCCCGCCGCCCCCAGATCTGCCTCCCCCTCCTCTCTTCCACTATCGCAGCGGCCACCCCCTCCTCCACCGGTGAGGCCACCACCCCCTCATCCACTACAACTCCTCCCCTCCCTCCCTCAGAAGACAGCGGTGGCTGCCCGTGCAAGGCCGGATGGCGGCGCCTCCCTCCTCTAGACTAGCCGGCGGTGCCTCCCTCTCCTACCAGATCCAACCGGTGCCCCTCCCTCCACCCACATCCGGCTAGCGCTGCCTCCCTCCTCCAGCTGGCGTCGACTCCCTCCTCCAGATCTGCGCTCGCCCTGGTCTTCGTCGGGCCTTCGACATTCGCCAGCAACGAGCACCCACCAGGTATGCGCCCACCCCTTTGCTCTCCCTTGAAGCCGAGCACCCAAACCCTAGCTAACATAATCTATTTGGATTTTTGTTCTCGGTTTAGGATTCAATTTGGGGGGTGGATCGATAGATCAATGTGTGTGAGCTGGATTGCTCAAACCTGGTTCATGTTTAATTAACCTGTCACATGTGTGCTATTTTTAGAATTAAAAGCACGCTCCTGTTTTTAGCATTGTTTGATGGGTGAGGACACATTATATCGTCTCCAAATACTAAAATGCTAAGAATATGCTTGAGAAGCATGCAAGTTTCATTGCAGTAGAATATTCCTGTGCTGTTCACAAAGAAGAAATTTGCATCACTGATTTTAGTTTCTAGACAGGTAGTGTTTCAGCTTTAGAAACCCAAATTAATTGAGGTGGAAATGGATGTGCAAGAGGATTTGTCCTATGTAATGAGCTTAGGTCTCATCACCCAATTTAATTAGGTAGAGAATAGTTTCACAACCTATCATTTTTTAGCCAAAACTGGAGAACATTAGAACAATGAATTTGGATCTTTGTTTTCTCAAACAAAGCTTTACTTGTTGCTGGTTTGAGTGATTTGATTGGTCAGTGCCTCCGAGTTAAGGTCTGCTGTTCAAATGTGTAATTTTGTGTGCTAATCTACGCTGACTGTTTAAGACCGAGACTTTGAGTACTATAAGTGGGTCCTAACTCTAGTAGAATTGTTAATACCTGCACCTTGTCATCATGTTTTGTTCAGCGCTCGTGACCTGTTTTTTTTCTTCTTATTATTATTTTGAGATATCATCACTACTCTGTGCTAGTATATAACTGATCTGTTCCTTTGCACTACCTTACTTTCTCGAGCCTTCTCGTGCTGATTATTTGTTGAAGGCAATGCTTAATTCAATATATTTATAAAAGTTGGGTCCTTTAGATGGTGCTTTTGTTGTAACATAGGAGTAATTGTTGTTTCTCCTCTTTTTTCAAGAAATAAAACCCCATCTCAATAAGATCCATTTGTTTCTTAATTTAGGCTGAAAGTGCTACTGCTGCGCTCAACTGCAGTGGTGTGATACTGGGATCCTTGCCAATAAGGTAAAACTCTAATCTTTTGACATTACTTAATTCTCAATCTATCTTGGGTTAGCATTTCACATTACTTAATTTTCTGTTGTACTGAAATGCTATGTATGTGTAGTCATTTCCATTGTCACAAGACCGTTACTGAACTGTACCTGCATCTATTTTGGTCTACAGATTTTTTTAGACATCTTTCTCATATAAGAAAACTTGCCCATTCTACCATGTTAGCTTTCTGTTATTGCATTCATGTGACAAACCACTCAAGATTACTCAACTTCTCACACGGAATATTATGGGTTCAACTTCTAGAAGAATGTTCTTCTCCTCTATTGTTAGTTCAAACCGTTGTCTTGGTGGAGGTGGACCCCTCTCATCTGGTCTCCTTGGGAGTCTCCTAGGATTGTTTCTTTGGCTGCTCCAGTTACCAGATTTGGCACCCCATCCATCTGCTTTCCAGTCCTTATTACTAGAATCAGCTATCTCTTTCCATTGAGCAGTACCTTGTGAGTTCTCAGCAGGCATATCATTCCAGCCATCCCAAGAATCTGATTGCTTAGCATCTGAATTGCCCACTGGTGTTGCAGCCAGATTACCCCAGGAGTCTTCTGCGGCAGATTACTCCATGTGTCTGATTCTTTTGGGACTTTCAGATGCTCATCAGACTCCATCTTATCTTTCTCACCCCAACTGGATCCTGCATTAGACTTGGCATTTGGTCTTCCAATTCCATCTCCAACATTCCAAGCAAAGCCTCCCCAATCAGTGGAATTGTCCTGCACCTTAGCATGCACTTCCCATGAATTATCTTGATCTGCTGGCTTTATAGCCGCTCCACCTCCACTACTCTAGCCTCCCCAATCAGTGGAATTGTCCGGCACCTTAGCATGCACTTCCCATGAATTATCTTGATCTGCTAGCTTTGCAGTAGCTCCAACTCCACTACCCTAGGCTTCCCAGTCACCAGAATCATTCGCAGCACTAGCATTTTGTTCCCAACTTGAGTTCATTGTTGTGCCATTTTCCCATGAACTGCCTTTCTGAATATTTTGCTCTCCAACTTAAGTAATACAACACCTCAGAATATCTAATTAACCCAATCAAACTAAATAGACACTAATCCTAAACAAGGCAAGATCTACCAATCCCCAGAAGTCCTTGGGTGGGGAATAAATGTCCCTGTGGTGTTGCTGCAGTCAAAACTGCTGACTTAACCATTAATATTAAAACATGCTTGGTTGACAAACCCGCACAACTTGATTGAAGGCACATGAGATGCCAATAAGGTCCCTCACTTGCTGAATGCCATATGGAATAGACCTCTGTGTGTCAATGAGGTCAAGTACAGGTAAGCAGGCATCAATTGTTGTCCTCCAGGCATCACCATTGCTTACAGCATCATCTTTTTCAACAATGATTTCTAACACCGGCTCACCCTTTGATTGCAGCGTCAAATCAAACTCCGTCTACATCGATGGGTAAGCTTGATTTCTTTTTCCATGTTAGGTCTTTGCTCCAATTTTTAGTGGAGTTACAAGATTATTGGGGCCTTGGTTGAAATAATGCATGATTTATGATTCTAATATTTGTTATTGTTATTATATATACACCACATCAAGAGTTCCTCACAATAATATGTACACAAAGATTGCAGCAAAGAAGGTAAATGATAGGCTAATTTTCTGATCTTCATTTTACCCTTCTATGTGTTCAACTGTTGGCATTAAATATTTGCCTTCTCATATGCTTGGTATAGTAGACTTGATATGTCTCTTTTCAAGACAAAAAATCTCCCCTAATACATGTTCCTGTTCATTAATGCTATCATATTCTTCTAAATGAGCAGGTCTGGTGTCTCCTCTGCTTATTCCTGAATCTGGATCACTTATAGATTCAGTGAACTCGGGATTGCACTATTTAGATTGCATTTACTGCTATTTTAGCAAATGGAAGTAACTTAATCTGCCAAGCTTTCGGAGTGCTTCCTTTCTTTGTATTGTCTGTAGCAGGCCAGCCTATCAATCTCTGCCTAAGGTGTGCTTAATACCTGTTTGCTATATGCTTATCTTTACATGTTTGCCATCCCTTAAAATGACAACACTTCCGAGTTAGATATATTTTCCTTCTATGAAACTTGCAAAAATTACAATTGAATTATACAAGATGAGAAGGTCTTATCATGACAACATTGTAATTTCCTGTTTGCTGCTTAACTAGGATGAGTGAAGCTTCCTTTCTTCAATTACCTTTTGCCATAAGGACTACTCTGAACTTTGGTGGCTATATGATGCAATTTCCTATTCTATTTTATGCAGTGAGTTCTATTTTCCTTGCTGTTTTTTCAGTAGATGACATTCGGTGCAAATCAAATTGGCTTGTGACCTGAGATGAAAGGTACTGAGTAGTCCCCACTATGCTCAATAAAAAGGCAAACTTCTTACAATATTAGTGTTTTTTTTGTTGACTAAAAATATGTCTTTGCTTAACAGGTAGAGATGGAGTGGAAGGTGAAGCAGTTTCTTTCTCCTTCCCCACTGCATCCCCTAACCTTGAGAGCCTCCCCTTCTGATGCGACGAAGACCATGCTACAGTTCTTTAAATGTGAGATCTCTCTTCCTCCTTTACATTCTAGCATGTCTTATTACAAGCTTGAGTTGCCTAAATGCAGTGCTGCTCGCTTTGGTATTTCGATTATAGCACGAGCACGATAATGTACGAACTTTACATTTTTGTTAACTTGTTAGGCAAAGGTTCTTGAGCAGTTATATCAGTTAGATGTTAAGTTACTAGCAATGATTTCATGAGCATTTTTTATGGGACTGTAGTCACATTTCTTTATATATTTCCTTCTACAAGTGTGCTCTGTCAGTTGCATTCATTTAATCAGAGGTCATTTGTTTGTCCAGTTACTATCCTTCTGTGTGACACTATTGCTGATACATTTCTTATCTTAGGTTGTGATGTTTAACGCTATTGTATGTCAACATTGTTGCCAAAAGTAATGAATTCTTTCAACATTGTTGCCGTCTTTTATGCTAAGCGCATTGTGGGATCCTCCCAGATACACTAGGCTCTTTTTCCTGAGTGGTTAACCACTAGACCTCTAGTTATATCAACAGTTTAATACGTTATTTGTGAAGCAAAATATACATATAGTTGAAAGTAAAAGCTGCTGCTCACTAGCTGTCTCTGTATGTGGTTCTTCTAACTAGACACATTTTGTGATGCATTAGAAACCTGATGCCATTCTATATTAACAATGTAATATACTTGTGTAATTGGTTTCATAGAATTTTATCATGCGCAGTACCTTGAGCTAACTTGTTCATTTTAACAGATGGTGTAATAGACTACTCTGTTACTGGTAGCAAGTCAAAAGGAATACTGGCGGCTCAGACGAGTAAATCTACAGATATGCTTCATCTTCAGACCCCAACCATCACTCCACCAAAATCCTCGTTCAACTTCAAGCCCAGCACCTCCATTCTTGATTAACAGATGGTGATGGAGTGCTGATTGACAGTTTCTTTCACAGCAACAGTTAATTCTTTGATTCTTTCATTTGCTAGCGGGTCCATCAGTAATGCTTCGTTTCTTTTATCTGATAGCAGGTCCCTTCGAGTACTATATTTGTGTATTATTTGAATGAAACCTTGTATGGAAAATATATATTTTAATATGCTATTGCTACTGTTTTAAAATAATTTTTTTTGTGCGTTTAACTCTTTTTTCTGTGAGGCTGGCTACACAGAAATATTATTTTTAATCTGGGCGAAATTAATTTTTCTGTGAGTTCACCTAGACCTGACAGAAAAAAAACATGTGTTTTTCTGTGCGTTTATTTCTTTTTGCTGTGTGGATTAACACATAGAAAAATTAGTTTTAATCTGGGCGAAAATAATTTTTCATGTGCGTGTGAGACCCACAGAAAAATTGTTTCTGACTGGTGAACCCACAGAAAAATTTGATTTTTCTAGTCATTATATTTTCTGTGTGTATTTTTCTGAGGGTACACCGTCAGAAAAATATTTTTCTGACGGTATTCGCATTTTTCTGTGTGTTTTTCGCACACACAGAAAAAAGCGAGATTCCAGTAGTGTTAGCATTTTTAAATTGCATTTCAGTTCGACAGTATAAATAAAAATGTTTCTAAGTTAAACTTTCGATTTATTCAACTCAACTGCTATCTCCATCGTTGATCAATATGTTAAAGAACAGATCAAATCCAATTTGTTGGGACATCCAGCACCACAGTCCACAGCACACGCGAGTGGTGGATGGTTCACTTCCCACCTTCGAGCATGGAAGTGCCAAGTTGAATCCTTGTGTTATTATGGCCAACTTGATGGACAGGGCGATGGTTGTGGAAGACGTCTGGACCACGCTATGAAAGGATTATGTATTGCAGAGAGTAAGCTGTTGTGTCTGTTGTCTCGATCTGCTGGTTCAGAGTTATTCTCACGCCTGTGTACCATAGTAGATGAGGATTTTGGAACCAAAATAAATTAAACATTGTTCTAGTTATAAACAAAGCTAGAATTTTTTTTTGTTTTTTTTTTTGGCATATGACTGGGTGTTGGTTTACGGATGTCGTAGGTCATGCAATTAAGAAAGGAGCCCGGGAAGAGTTCTATGTTGGGCTTAAATTTATGGAAACGATAAATTGATATACCTTTTTCGCACGAAGAATATCACATGCATCTTTATCCGGACAATTTTCAAATGTAAATTACTTCTACCGAAAACAGAGTACAGGCGGGGTGATACAAATTAAACAAAGTGTGCCGTGCACTGGGAGGTGGACTGAGTGTAATTGTTAGCTAACAATATCGGAAGCTTATTTAGCAATAGGGCTTTTGTGTTGTATGATCTACATCCTGTTAGGCCAGAGACATTATTGTGCAAATGTAGGAAACTGTTTCCCCCACCTTAGCTTCTCAAAGAAAAGGTTTGTTATCCGTATCCACTTGCGCCTTATTAGTGGTGGTCAACATCGTGAGGACTCATGGCTATCGACGTCGCTTATTGCAAACCACAGGCAGCTAGCAGAATGCATGTTGGAAGGTACGGTAGCTGCGAGGCCTTGTATATAAAGCCATGCCATCCTGTGCCCAAGAAATCCACAGCTGCTCCAAACACCTGCACTACTCTCACATCAATCACAAAAACATAAGCTAACGAGCAAGCTGCACTCAAGAAATAGTACCATGGAGTCAAACATTAGCAACAAGCATATGATGATGACAACCCTAATGCTGCTTGTCTCCGTCATAGCCATTGCGGACAGCGTTTGCTACGTACTCGCAGCCCAGGAGCCATCCGCCACCGTCGGCAAAACTACTGGAGATGAGGCAATGATGGCGAGGTACAAGAAGTGGATGGTGCAGTATGGCCGCAAGTACAAGGACGACGCCGAGAAAGCACACCGTTTCCAGGTATTCAAGGCGAACGCCGAGTTTATTGACAGGTCCAACTCTGGAGGCAAGAAGAAGTACGTCCTGGGGACCAACCAGTTTGCCGACTTGACCACCAAAGAGTTCGCAGCTCTGTACACCGGTTTGAAGAAGCCGGTGTCATCCGGGGCCAAGAAGATGCCTGGTTTCAGGTACCAGAATTTTACGCGCCTAGAAGACAATGTCCAGGTTGACTGGAGGCAGCAGGGTGCTGTCACTCCTGTGAAGAACCAAGGCCAATGTGGTAAATGAACTACTCCTTCTACCATGCATACACGTCTATCACTATTAATTAACTAACTGGCTAATGGCATGTATGTTATATATGTTCATTGTTACTGGGATCATGAAATAAAGGCCTCTCACGCAGCGAAGTAAAAACAATTTGCAGGCTGTTGCTGGGCGTTCTCTGCGGTAGGTGCCATGGAAGGTATCAACCAGATATCCACAGGAAACCTGGTCTCCCTGTCTGAGCAGCAGATTCTAGACTGCGACGAGTCAGACGGGAACCACGGCTGCAACGGTGGCTACATGGACAACGCCTTCCAATACGTCGTCAACAATGGCGGCATCACCACCGAGGATGCATACACTTACGCTGGAGCCGAAGGGACGTGCCAAAACGTCCAGCCAGCCGCCACCATCAGCGGCTACCAGGACCTGCCCAGCGGCGACGAGAACGCGCTCGCCAACGCAGTTGCCAACCAGCCGGTGTCTGTTGGCATCGACGGCGAATCGAGACCTTTCCAGCTTTACCAGGGTGGCATATACGATGGGAATGGCTGTGGCACGGACATGAACCATGCAGTGACAGCGATCGGCTACGGCACCGATGACCAGGGAACCCCGTATTGGATCCTCAAGAACTCGTGGGGCACAGGCTGGGGTGAGAACGGTTACATGCAGCTCCAGATGGGCGTCGGCGCCTGTGGTATCTCCACGATGTCGTCCTACCCAACTTCATGAACACAAATCTTCAGATAAAGTATATATATATATCAGGCCATGCATATAATTGCAGAATAAAGCATGGAAGATTAATTACATGCATGCATTAATAAGGCATGCTACGTACTGTATGAAAACTTCGGTACTGGATATGTACACAGGTAATATGTTGTGATAATAACTAAGTTTGTAATGCTCGTATGAATGTAAAGAACAAGAGCTTGTAATAATAACTAAGACCTCGTTTGGCGGGGCTTCTCCACTGGCTTCGGGAGCCATTTGGAGTCGTTTTTTGCCAAACGTAGTAAAACGAAACGGCTTCACTAGTGAAGCCCCTTGAAACCTGATCTCACAGAGGTTTGGGATGGGATGGAGCCAAAATAATGGCTTCACCCGACTTCACCTCAGCCCCGTGGATCTAGGAGAGGGGAGAGAAACATGTTTTGCCTTTGTCAACAGGTGCACGGGCAGCGCGGCCGCCGGAGCACGCAACGCGAGCACACGCGGCCACGGGAGAGGCTTGAGGTCGGATAGACGTCCGCCAGGGGCGCAAGCGTGCGCGGTTGCCGGGGCTCGCGGCACGACGTGCGTGGCCACAAAAGAGACCTGGGGTCATGCGGCGTCCTGCCGGGGACGTGAGGGCGTGAGCACGTGCGGGCCGAGCGCTGGGCGCTAGGCATGGGGGCAGGGAGGGCATAGTTGCCAGGCAAGAGCGCTCGCGTGAACGAACGGGGAAGAAGGAATGAGAGAATAAAGTGAGGGGTATTATAGTCTTTTCATCTCTTTTGTCTACCATAAAGACATGTTTTGCGAAACGGGGTATCCAAAATGGCTCTAGCTCTTCCAGAGAGTTGTTCGTGGACCTGAAGCCAAAAATAATGGCTTCATTGGTGAAGTGGAGCCATGCCTAATAGGGCCTGAGCTGTTGTTTGGTTCGATGATAGAATAGGCAATGGGAATGTAATCGGCTGCCGGTGTTACAGGGGAACAAATAGCACGATTTGTTTGGTTTGCTTTGGAACGGTTTCCATTTACCACCGGAGAGGCGGACCGAGGCCATTCAGTCGACAGTTGCCGTGGATGAAAGGGGTCTCGCTAACCCTCCTCATGCCTGGTGCTCGCTCGCTCGGCCTGTTGGTGTTGGTTGTTGTAGTTCTTGCGCAACGCCACCTCGAGGACATGTCAGACAGCACTGCCGCAAGACGGGGACCGCTTCGATGTGCACTTACCCCGCACAGCAGCAGCTGCGACAGCTCCAACCGATCGAGAACAAGGGGACCAAGCCTCAGCGCGAGCGGCGAGGCGAGCCCGAACCATGCCGGCCGCCCGTGCACGACTGGATCGGAGAAGATCGGGATGTGTTAGACACCATCAAGGCAAGGCAGCACGCCTGGGCCAAGTCATCGTCCCCACGCCCCGACCAACGCGAGGTAAGCCCGAGCCAAGACAACTTCGGCCCCCCTATCCTTCTTGCAGAATTTTGTTTCTTCTCCTGAGAATGTTTCTTGTGTTGTGCCTATCATTCAGGAGTAGCCATGTGAAAAAATTAATTCTAGGTATGCACTTGGATTTCCAAATCCAAACCATAGGAGAAGGAGGACAGAGAGCAGTGAACTAGTGAGAATAATATTTACTGGAGGATTATAACCCATTCCAGATATAATACCTAGAATGTTGCTCCAGATTGTCTAAGCCAACTGCACCCAAGGAAGCTTGAAAGCCTTGCAGCTCATTGAAGCCAACTCTTGACATGGGAAGATTAAAAAGGTCCAAGCTGTGCTCAGTGTTTGCTACACCATGGAAGGAAAGAGAGGTATTCTTAGCATAAGCAAACAGATGTGGGAAGGTAGTTGACAATAATGGTTGGCTACGGAAACTATCCTCCCAAAGACTGACTGTATCTCCCCTACAGGTAGTTGACAATAATGGTTGGCTAAGGAAACTATCCTCCCAAAGACTGACTGTATCTCCCCTACCAACTGTACAATGAGCAATCCCTCGAAAAACAGTGCTATGTTTCATGATATCTCTCCACCAGAAAGAGCCCTTTGGCATTGATAAATGAGGCACTTTTGCAGGGTTAGTGAAGTAAGTCGACCAGATAAGAGAAACCCAAGTAAGATCTACCCTATTGTAAAAGTGATCCAGGTGCTTCAATAGAAGAGCATCATTATGTAAATAAAGGTTTCTGACACCAAGTCCACCTTATCCTTAGGCATAGTAACTATATCCCAGGCAGCAAGGTTGTAGCCTTTTGCATTAATGTCATTACCTCTGTAGAGACAATATTTTATGTATTTGTCTATCACTTCAATAGCTGTCATCGGAAGCTTGAGAGCACATATGTAGTATGTTGGCAGAGAAGAAACAACTGAGTTGATTAATAAGAGTCGGCCTGAATAAGAAAGAAAAACTAAGCTTGCTGATAATCTTCTCTTCATGCGGCAGATAAGCGCGCGGGGGGGGGGGGGGGGGGGGGGGGGGGGGGGGGGCATAGTCCTTAACCAAAGGCTTTGTGGTACCAAGAGGCAGGCCAAGGGTAGGTTAAGGGCTGCTTTTCAACAGAACAACCGAAACTCCTGTCAAGAAAGGTATCTTGTGCTCTAGTACATTGTGAGGGACCAAACATGATTTTTGATAGTTGACCTTGAGGCCTACTATTAGAGCAAAATTGTTTATAAGGGCTTTAAGTGCAAAAGGTTGTCTAGTATCTGCCTGCATGAACAAGAGTGTGTCATGAGCATATTGAACAATTGAGAAGTTACTGATATCCAAGTTTGGAATAGGCCGCCCAAAAAGCCCTTGTCCATAGGCCTTGTTGATTATGCTCTGTAGAGATCAGCTGCCAGCACAAACAATAAAGTAGTTGATCACCTTGCCTACCCCCCACCACCACCGCCACTTTACATTTGAAGTCCTTACCAGGAACATCATTAAGAGGTACAGAAGAAGCGCCAGTAGCTAAGATATTCTGCATCCAAGAGATCCACCTTTGAGCAAAACCCTTTGCTATCAGAACCTGAATAAATGCATAGTATTCTACTGTATCAAATGCTTTCTCAAAATCTAGTTTCAGTAAAATAATCTCTCTCTTAGAGTGATGGCACTGACGAAGATATTCAAAAGCCCAAGCAACATAGTCTTGAACAGTTCTACCACAGAGGAAGCCATAGTGATTTCGATGAATTACTTTTAAGACAACCTCCTGCAGTCTGATGGCCAGGATTTTTGTGTTGAACTTAATTGAAGAATTGAGAAGAAAATGGGTCTGAAGTTAGTCACTTTCTCAGAATTCTCCCTTTTTGGCACTAGAGTAATGTAGGAATAGTTGATACATTGAAGGTTGGTTGTATCATTGAAGAAGTCCAAACACATTGCATAGAAGTCAGCTTTGATTATGTTCCAACGCTTCTTGATAAAGAAGCCACTATATCCATCTAGCCCAGGTGTCTTGTCAGTAGGGAGCTCTTTGGTAATTCATCCATTTCCTTAGTTGTGAAAGGCCTTATCAGATCTAAATCAGTAAGGTTAAATAGTTTCTGAAAGTCAAAAGGCATGGTTGGGTTGACTGACACTCCCATCCTACTTTTAAACTCTTGCCAGAAAAGAGATGCCTTCTCAATGTGGTCTGTCACAATTCTGTTATCAATATTTGTAGTCTAAGCTACTGCATTTTTTCCTGTATCTTTCAGTTGCCATAGAGTGAAAGAATTTTGTATTTTTATCTCCAAGCTTGACAAATCTGACTGTATATGTCTGCTTCCAATAAACTTTCTGATAATGTAAGAGGTTCTATAGGTGTACCTTGTGAAAGCATCTAGACCCCTAGTTGGATTTCGGTGATTAATGTCAATACAAGATTACTATGACTAACGTGTGTTTTGCAGAGGCAATTAAGTTAGGTCATGGTAATGGAGATTGATTGGGCAATCGAGGTTGTCATGCCCCTACGATGGAAATCGTTTTGGTTTTCAAAGGATGGACGACAAGGTTAAGGATGACTAGTTCTAAGTGTCGATTGAAGTTGGAGAGACACTTAGAGTAGTTTAGGACTTTGTTTTTCCTTTGGCCGTACTATTAAGGGGGGTATGAACGGGTAGCTTGACCTAGTTGAGTCTAGTGAGTTAGGTGTGGTGCACACTTGTTAAAACTAGCTCTAGGTAGCTCCTATGAATGCCTAAGATCTTTTGGAGAAAACTTCATTCACATATGATCGAGAGTTGGAAGTGAATGGAGGGTCAAATACTGACCGGACGCTGGCTCCGGTGCGACCGGACGCTGGCCGCAGGGTCCGGTCAGTTCATTTGACCGTGAAGAACAAGTCTGGTGTGACCGGACGCTGGAAGGTCGTGTGACCGGACGCTGAGGGCCAGCGTCCGGTCGACTCCAGTAAGGGTCCAGACTTGAGAAAGTGCGACCGGACGCGTCCGGTCAGTGGTGACCGGACCCTGAGTATCAAGCGTCCGGTCGTTTACAGTAAGCATGCAAGAGCGACCGGACGCATCCGGTCGGTACTGACTGGACCCTGACTGTGTCCGGTCATCACTTGAAAACTGTTCGCGGGTTGAACTGACCGGAGCGTCCGGTCAAAACGATCGGAGCGTCCGGTCATCCCGCAGAAGCTCATAACGGTTCATTTTTCAGGCTGCCTTATAAATAGAAGCTCCACTCATGAGTGGAGTCACTTTTGCTCATTCCATCAGCTGAGAAACACGTTTGTGAGTGCCAAGAAGAGCAAGGTCCTAGTGAGGTGTTTGTGATTTGAGAATCCAAGAGAGTAGCCTCACTAGCAAATCAAGAGTAGACAAGTGTGCATCCATCTTCTCATTAGGCTTCGCGTGGTCAAGTGAGAGTTCATGCTTGTTACTCTTGGTGATCGCCATCACCTAGACGGCTTGGTGGTGATTGGGAGTTTGGTGTTCACCCGGCGGAACTTGTGGGTGACCCAACTCAAGTTGTGAGCGGCTTTGGGTGATTCGCCGCGACGGAGTGTCGAAGAATCAACCCGTAGAGAGCACTTGATCCTTGCGTGGATCAAGGGGGAGCTACACCCTTGCGCGGGTGCTCCAACGAGAACTAGTAGGGAGTGGCGACTCTCCGATACCTCGGCAAAACATCGCCGCGTTCTTTTCTCTCTCTATTTACTTTGAGCACTTACTTCGAGTATTTACTTTGAGCAATTCAATACTTGTTTTACATTCTTAGAATTGCTATGCTAGAGTAAGTTTGGAACATAGGGTGCAAGTCATTTATGCGTTGATTTGATAGAAACACTTTTCTAGGCACAAAGGGTTAATTGGGCTATCCGTAGGATTTGATTATTGCAAGAAAATTTAGAATTAGCCCAATTCACCCCCCTCTTAGGCATCTTGATCCTTTCAATTGGTATCAGAGCCTCGTGCTCATGTTTTTAAGCCTAACCGCTTAGAGCAAGATGTCTCACGGGGATGGACCTCCTCCTATCTTCGAGGGGGATGATTTTCCATATTGGAAAATTCACATGGAGGCTTACCTAGAAGCTCTAGATGTTGGAATTCTTATAGCCGCCTCTCAAGGGTTCCCAACACCGAAGAATGCCGCACAACTTCAAGGCGATGAAGTAAACTATGAAAAATGGAATGTAAAGGCTCGCAACACCATCTTTAGAGGCCTTTGCAAAGATGTGTTTAATCGTGTAAGGAACCACAAAGACACCCATGCACTATGGTCGGACATTTGTGCGCTCCATGAGGGAACCAAGAGTGAGCGTGAGGAACGCTCTCATCTTGTGATTAAAAAGCTAAATTCTTTTGAGATGCTTCCCAAAGAAAGTGCTAATGAAATGTATTCTCGTTTAAATGTTCTTGTAGAGGAAGTCAATGGGCTTGGACTTACTCAAATGTCACCATCCGATGTTGTGAGAAAGATCTTGAGTGTCCTCCCCATTGACAAATATGGGCACATTGTGACCGTGCTACATCAAGGTGATCTTTCCGCCGCTACACCGACACAAATCTTGGGAAAGATCAATGCTCATGAGATGGCTCATCCTCTATAAAGAAGAAAGAGAAGGACTTAGCATTCAAAGCTAGCCAAGATAAGGGCAAGGCAAGACTTGAGTATGAGAGCTCAAGTGATGAAGATGATGAAGAAAGTCTTGCTCTCATGGTGAAGAAGACCGCCAAGATGCTAAAGAAGCTAAACAAGAGTGGCATCAAGTTTGACGGCAAGAAGAAGAAGTTCTTCACTAGCTCAAGAAGAAAGCCAATCTCCGAGATGGATTGCTACAATTGTGGCGAACTTGGTCACCTAGCTCATCAATGCACAAAGCCCAAGAAAGACAAGTTCAAGAATAAGGGCAAGAAAGATGATTCAAGTGATGAAGATGAAAAGAAAAAGAACAAGCCATACAAGAAGAGAGATGGCAAAAAGAGAGACTTCTACAAGAAGAAGAAGAGTGGCAAGGCCTATATTGTCGGTGATTGGCTCACGGACATTGATTCATCAAGTGGATCATCCGATGATGAGAGTGACAATGAGAAGGTGGCCGCCATTGCTATTGATCTTGCATCCTCACCGCCACCATCGCCATCATCCTCTACACACCTATGTCTTATGGCCAAGGGTGAACGCAAGGTAACTAAGAGTGATGATAGTAGTGATGATGAGCAAGCTAGTGATGATGATAGTGATAGCGATGATGATTCACCCACATATGATGATCTTGTCAAAATATTAAGAAAATACACTAAGATCATTAGAAAGAGTAGAGCTACAAATGAAAAACTTGATGCTAAAAATAATTCACTCTTAGCTAAGTGTGATACATTAGAAAAGGCTAATGATGAGCTCAAAGAAACAAATGATTCTATATCATCCAAACTCAAGGAGCTCAAATCTTCTAAGAAAGAGCTTAAAGATAAACATGATAAACTTGAGTGGGTGCACAATGAGCTTATCACTAGTCACAACAAGCTAAAAGATGAATATACAACTCTAAAGATCAATTATGATACCCTTGTTATTGCATAAGAATTCTTACCAAATGAGCCACATGATGCTACTAACCATGTTGTTAAGATTGATATAGCTACCTCATGTGATGATTTAATTGATGAGAGCATTGTGCATGGATCTAGTAGCAAAGGCAAGCAAGTGGTTGAGTGCAATGACTATGATGAGTATGTCAAGCTCAAGAGTGACCATGAGAAGCTCATGAAAGATCTTGAAGAGATGAAAAGTCACAACACCATTGTGCTAGAAACTCTTGATCATGACAAAGAGTTGATCCTTGAGAATGAGAAGCTCAAAGAAGAAAATAAGAAACTCAAGGAAGAGAAGAACAATGATATTCTCAAGGAAGAGAACAAGAAGCTCAAGATGGAGAAAGAGCATCTCAAGGTGGGATTGAGCAAGTTTGCTAGAGGCAAGCATCTCCAAAGTGAGCTACTCATGAATACCGTCATGAAGATGGATAGAAGTGGCATTGGATATATGGCAAGTGTAGAGAAGAAGAAGGCTCAAGCTCAACACCAACAATCAAAGCCAAAGCTAAAGCCAAAGAGATGTTTTGAGTGTGGACAAGAAGGCCACTTTGCTCATGAGTGTCAAACTCCACCACCACAACCCTTGCCCAAGCATGCTAGACCCTTTGCTTTCAATGCTCACTACATGCTTAGAAAAGATTCTAGTGGAAAGATGAAAGTCATGTTCTTAGGACCCCCCCAACAAGAGTAGGCCTAAGAAGATTTGGGTGGCTAAGTCACTTGTTGAGAAGGTGAAGGGCCCTCAACAAGTTTGGATCCCTAAAGCTTGAATCTCTTGTGTGTAGGTGAACTACAAGACCAGTGGAAATCATTGGGTTATTGATAGTGGTTGCACTCAACATATGACCGGTGATCCTCGTATGTTCACCTCACTAGATGAAGAGGTAGATGGACAAGAGAGAATAACTTTTGGAGATAATTCAAAGGGCAAGGTTAAAGGATTAGGCAAAGTGGCAATATCAAATGATCATTCCATCTCCAATGTGCTCTATGTTGCCTCATTGAGTTTCAACTTGCTATCCGTTGTGCAATTGTGTGATCTTGGCTTCCAATGCTTATTCACCGAGAAGGAGGTTGTTGTATCCAAAGTAGATGACAAACAAGTGATATTCAATGGATTTAGATACAACAAATTATATCTAGTTGACTTCACCTCCGAAGATGCAAACTTGAAGACTTGCCTATTCACCAAAACAACACTTGGGTGGCTATGGCATAGAAGACTTGCTCATGTTGGGATGAGCTCACTCAAGAAGCTTATGAAGAATGATTTGGTGAGAGGGTTGAAGGATGTGAAGTTTGAGAAGGACAAGCTTTGTAGTGCATGTCAAGCCGGCAAGCAAGTTGCAAACACTCATCCAACCAAAGCTTTCATGTCAACCACAAGAGTGCTAGAACTCCTACACATGGATTTATTTGGACCAACAACATACAAGAGTTTGGGAGGAAATCTCTATTGTCTTGTGATTGTGGATGACTATTCAAGGTATACATGGGTGTTCTTCCTTCATGACAAATCCGAAGTTGCATCTTGTTTCAAGAAGTTTGCCAAGAGAGCTCAAAATGAATTTGAAGTGAAGCTCAAGAAGATAAGAAGTGACAATGGCAAAGAGTTTGACAACACAAACATAGAAGCTTATTGTGATGAAGTTGGAATCAAACATGAAGTCTCCACAACCTATACTCCCCAACAAAATGGTGTAGTTGAGAGGAAGAACCGGACTTTGATCACTCTTGCAAGGACAATGCTAGATGAGTACAACACCCCCAAAGCTCTATGGGCGGAAGCAATCAACACCGCATGTTATGCATCCAACCGCCTATTTCTTTAAAAGTTCCTTGTCAAGACACCATATGAGTTGCTCAATGGGAAGAAGCCGGACGTCTCCTTCTTCAGGGTGTTTGGTTGCAAGTGCTACATCTACAAGAAGCGGCAACACCTAGGGAAGTTTCAAAGGCGTTGTGATATAGGTTTTCTTGTTGGTTACTCATTGAAGTCCAAAGCATATAGAGTATTTAATCATGCCACCGGCTTGGTTGAAGAAACATATGATGTGGAATTTGATGAATCTAACAGCTCCCAAGGAGCACATGAGAATCTTGATGATGTAGGTGATGAACCATTGAGGGAGGCTATGAAGAATATTCCGGTGGGAGACATCAAGCCAAAAGATGATGAAGATGATGTACAAGTCATTAACCAACCTTCTTCATCAAATGTACCACAAGATGGTGAAAAAGATGGGAGAGTAGAAAATGAAGATACTCATATCTCCCATGAGCAAATGGTGGTACAAGCACAAGATGTTGATGCTCCACAACCTCCTCCTCAAGTGGTCAATAGAAGAAATACACCTCTCCTACAAGATCATCCATAAGATCTCATCATAGGGAGTCCAACAAAGGGGGTGATGACTCGATCTCAAAAACTTACTTCATTTATTGCTCATCACTCTTTTGTCTCTTGCTATGAGCCTACCAAGGTAGAAGAAGCTCTTAAAGATCCAGATTGGATCAATGCCATGCATGAAGAGTTGAACAACTTCACTCACAATGAAGTTTGGAATCTTGAAGAGCGACCAAAAGGTGCAAGAGTCATTGGAATGAAGTGGGTGTTCCGCAACAAGCAAGATGATCAAGGTGTTGTTGTGAGGAACAAGGCAAGACTAGTTGCAAAGGGGTTCTCTCAGGTTGAAGGTTTGGATTTTGGAGAGACCTTTGCACCGGTTGCAAGATTAGAAGCCATCCGTATCCTTCTTGCATATGCATCACATCATGAAATGAAACTATATCAAATGGATGTGAAAAGTGCATTTTAAATGATTTTATAAATGAACTAGTCTATGTTGATCAACCTCCCGGGTTTGAAGACCCTAGATATCCTAATCATGTTTATAGGTTGTCCAAGGCACTATATGGGCTTAAGCAAGCCCCAAGAGCTTGGTATGAGCGCCTTCGGGACTTCCTCATTGAGAAGGGCTTCACCATTGGGAAGGTCGACACCACACTATTCACCAAGAAGCTTGATGGACACATCTTCATTTGTCAAGTATATGTTGATGATATCATCTTTGGATCATCAAATGAAGACTCATGCAAAGAATTTGGTGAATTGATGTCGAAGGAGTTTGAGATGTCAATGATTGGTGAGCTTACATTCTTTCTTGGTTTTCAAGTCAAGCAAATGAAAGAAGGCATCTTCATCTCTCAAGAGAAATACACAAAAGATCTTCTCAAGAGATTCAAGATGGATGAATGTAAGCCAATCAAGACACCAATGCCTACAAATGGACATCTCGACCTAGATGAGGGAGGTAACCCGGTTGATCAAACTCTCTACCGTTCTATGATTGGTAGCTTGTTATATTTAACCGCATCTAGGCCCGACATCATGTTTAGTGTGTGTATGTGTGCTAGATTTCAAGCTAGTCCTAAGGAAACACATTTAATTGCCGTAAAAAGAATCCTTAGGTATCTTAAGCACACACCAAGCATTGGTCTTTGGTATCCCAAAGGAGCTTTATTTGAATTAATTGGCTATTCCGATTCGGATTACGCCGGATGCAAAGTTGATAGAAAAAGCACATCCGGAGGGTGCCATTTGCTTGGTAGATCACTTGTGTCTTGGTCCTCCAAGAAACAAAATAGTGTGGCTTTGTCCACCGCCGAAGCGGAATACATTGCCGCGGGTGCTTGTTATGCACAAATATTATACATGAAACAAACTTTGCTAGACTATGGAGTAGTTCTAGAGAAAGTACCTCTTTTGTGCGACAATGAAAGTGCGGTAAAACTTGCAAATAATCTGGTTCAACACTCTCGCACCAAGCATATAGATATCCGCCATCACTTTCTAAGAGATCATGTGGCTAAAAATGATATATCACTAGAAGGTGTAAGATCCGAAGATCAATTAGCGGATATCTTCACAAAACCGCTAGATGAGGCTACATTTTGTAGATTGCGGAATGAGCTCAATGTACTTGATTTTAGTAACTTCACTAAAAATTGAGCTTGTGTTGTCCCTTGCATTCATTGTAACATACAACATGCTTAACTTGTGGCAATGCATATAGGGCTTGTCTAACATGGTTAAGATAACCACCGAAAAGCGTGTGAAGAAAGCTTAACCTTGGATCAAACTTGACAAGCAACTAGATTTACTTATAAGTATTGCATATGCATGAATGTTGTTTTGTCGTTTTGTTCCATTTGCCCTCTTGTTGCCTATTTTCTTAAAAAGAATTATAGCCTAAGGCAAAATATTTTGAAAAATATGAGGGTTTGAGAGAGGTCACTCCACATCAGTCCCAATTGTTGTTTATTTGGATCTTATTCAAGTTGGGACTTGATTGGGAACAGGCCAGCGCGAAGGAAGTTTTAAGATTTGCTGGAAAAGGTGCACCGGACGCTGCACCGGACACTGCTGTCCAGCGTCCGGTCAGTTCACAGGAGGTTGAACTGCTGGTGAAGGAGTGACCGGACGCTGCGTTGTGTGTCCGGTCAGGAAGGGTTTCAGCGTCCGGTCGATCGAAGGAAGGACAAGCAGTACTGACCGGACCCTGCCTGTGTCCGGTCATGGACCACCGGACGCGTCCGGTCCCGATTCCAGAGGATTTGGACCTCTCTGGAATCAACCAGACGCTGGGTGGTAGCGTCCGGTCGCTACCACCGGAGCATCCGGTTAGTGGATCTCGCGCGGTTCCAGGACTCCTTTCTCCGATTCCTTTTCTGTCGCATGTGGGGAACTATTTAACCGCAAGCCATACCCTTGTTCGCCCTCATCCCACGTGCCCTAGCCCAAGCAGCCGCCAAGCCGTGCCGCCGCAGCCTCGCCGAGCCACCGCCAAGTCGCGTCGGTTTGCCCTAGCCAGCGCCACCTCGACCCTACGCCGGCCACCTCGCGCCCGCGCCGCCGTGCTCCAGCCGCGCCAGCATAGCACGCGCCACCGCAGCTCACGTGCCACAGCGCCAACGCCGCCGTAGCTCGCCGGAGTCGCCCTATCCACGCCTCTGCTCTGCCTCTTGCCGTGTGCCCTAGCCTCATCTCCTCTCGGTAAGGCTAGCCCCTTGTTTCAATTTCAAATTGCGTAGATCAATTTGCAATACAATGCACTGATTTCACAAATACTAGGGCCACGAGTTCATCACTGCTCCGTGCAACCCTTGCCCCTGCCAGTTCCGAGGATTCCCCCACGTGTCGCCTTATCTTTTCTCGGATCGCTGATCATCAGGTAGAAAGCCATTCGATTCAAATTCGCATCTACATTGCTTTCTCTATTAGGGTTTCGCATCTATTAGACATATGGTATTTATTTGTATATCCATCTATTCTATCGTGCAGCGAGTCGGTTCCGTTGCGGTTCTTGTGGCAGTTGGCAGTCAACTCAGAGCCAAGCTCGCGAGTAAGGATCGAGGCCAAGCCTCGAAAGCGGTAGTTTAACAGTTGATCTTCATCAGCGGCAGTTCACCATCTTGTCAGTTCAGATGGCTCGCACCAAGAACGTTGGTGGTGGCCCAGGTGATGATGATCGGAGGCCCCTGCCTCGCCAGCCAGCCGGATCGAAGGGCAAGTCAACCAAGCATGGTGACATCCAAGAAGTGGAAGTACCCCGACGCAGAGACAGCGAGAGCAGAGTAGCTATTGCAGAGGCCGCAGAGCGTGCCGAGAGAGGTGGTGCCCGCAGTGGAGTTGTCATTGCAGATCAGTCCGGTTTCACCAGCACTGAGAGCTGCGATTGAGGATGTTGAGCGTTTGTCATGGGAGTCCAGCTGGGACTGCCACGTTTGCAGGACAATGGGTTGCCATTGAGGAGGGTCCATCAGCTCAGCAGCAGCCCCCACCAGCAGAGCCTCAGCCAGCCTAGGAGACTCAGGAGGGTCAGGAGATCGAGCCGGCACCTCAGCTACGCCGCTCGAGTCGTACCAGTGCTACAGTTCCACCGAGGCCAGTTACACAGCGCAGAGGTTCACGTCCTCTGCCCAGACCTCAGGGTCTACCTCCAGTGGTTTCACCTTGACTTGAGGGCCGCTAGCGCCAGACAGGTTCAGCAGCTACGATTTGTTGAGTTTGAGGTTTGGTTTCCTCGAGGAGGGATGAGAGAGCAGCTGAGGGTTTCTACACGCCACTGCAGGAGGATTTCTACAATGCTTATCTCAACAGTGGGGCAGTGTTCAAATCTCAGAGAGTCTGTCAGATAGAGTCTATTATGGCAGCAGCCGGAGAGAGCATTCGGCCATACTTGTCATATTTGCCAGGACTGTCAGATTTGATTGGACGGACGGGGATATATGTACCATCTTGGGTCTATCAGTTTTATGCTTCGCTCTACATCGATCCACATCACATATTCATTCACTTTGCCTTCAAAGGCAAAGACTTCAGAGTGATGAGTGGCAGAGCCAGAGAGATATTGAGGCTACAGGAGCAGCCTGTCAAGATGCATGAGGTCTGTTATGGATAGCAGGAGCCTCCCAGGCGTCCCCATGGAGGGTTGGTGCCCCTACAGATTTAGTGCGACATTGCTTCAAGGAGCCATTTGGAGAGGGGTCGAGCAGGAACTCCAGTGACTTGACTCCCACAGTGAGGGTACTAGAGGCCATCATCAGGCGGACACTGCTCCCCAGGTTGGGATACAGGGAGGGCCTGACTCGCTTACAGCTCTGGCTTCTCAATGCCATCATGCAGCAGACAGTATTTGATATCTGGGATCTCCTACTTTTAGAGATGGAGGATACTATAGCTGAGGGATTCAAGGGTCGCAGGCAGCTTCCCTATGCTCACTGGATCACGTTCCTCATCCGCAGAGTAGTGCTTGATAAGCCCCCTAGCATGATGGATGAGTATACAGGTGCCACCATAGAGTTCCCAGCTTACAACCTATCACAGAGGATCAGGCACACCACTCCTCAGGCACCCAGATAGCCTAGCCGGCGTCCCGACATGCCAGAGTCCACAGCTCAGCAGGATGAGATCATCAGAGGGATTGCAGCCACTGAGGAGGAGCTAGAGGCACAGCAGGAGGTGAGCGAGTACAGTGACAGCTCTGACGACGACTACCAGCCTATACCTCAGATGCCTCCACGTAGACACGATGCAGAGGCCGGTAGCTCCAGTTCTGCTCCACCTGCTCCACAGACAGACCCCGCTCTCATCGCTATTCTTGAGCGGATGCAGCAGGATCAGACACGCCAGGCACAGGAGACAGCTGCCAACTTCGCATAGTTTTAGGCTCGTCAGGATGAGTTCCAGCGGTAGCAGCAGCTCCTTCAGCACCAGCAGTTACTTATGCAGCAGTAGCTCATGGGATTCATGCAGCATGTAGTGACAGCCATTGGGGTCCCACTGCCATAGCCTTCGCCCCAGCTTGCACAGCCTCCTACCACTTCGACGACTCTAGCAGTACAGCCCAGTGGGCTCCAGAGTCAGGGATAGCCCCCAGCTCAGTTTGCTTCACCACCTATACAGGTGTCCCAGTGGTTAGCCTCACCCGTGGTAGCCCCGCTGTTCACTCCATTTCAGACGGGCTTCACACCAGAGCAGTCTTCCTCGCTATTCGTGCCTGAGACATCAGTCTCCAGGAGTCTTGGAGCATCTTTCAGTGAGTTGACCGGTATGCCTACTCTGCCTCATATGCATACCACCGGTCCGTCTACAGCAGCTCCAGTCGTAGTGATTACTCAGAGGCTCCCCTCGTCTGTCACTTCGTCAGATCCTACGACAGACATACTAGCAGCTTCACAGGCAGCACCAGCCCCAGCTCTGACCCAGACCGCTTCAGCGACACTTCCTGCTTCAGAGGGTCAGTCAGTTCAGAGCTCAGGGTCAGATGATGATGGCGCCCAGTTCCATCTTGCTCCACGTACTTCAGCGCCCGACTCATCCGCTGCAGCCCCGCCGACCGACCCTTAGGTTTTGGTGTTTGACGCCAAAGGGGGAGAGGGCTTGAGTATGTAGACTCAGGGGGAGCGAGTTTTAGGGGGAGCTAGTTATCTAGTATTAGTTTATTATATACATTTGGAGTTTTATTTGTGTGATACACTATTACCTATGCATTCGTGTGTTTACTTTCCTGCATACTATTATATATATGTGATAGAGCTATCTACGTGATTGTGATAGTTGACATGTGTGATTTCTACTTTGCATTATCTATATGTCATATCACTTGTGATGCTCATTTGTTTTTGCTTCCGCGTTTATACTTCGAAGCAAATGAGCTTTGTTACTTGTACTCATGCTTAATTCATATTCTTTGAGTACAGTGTGTTGACTTGGATCATATAAGCTTGCCCAACTCTTTTGTTCTCATCGACAAAAGCTTATTTGAACCAAGCCCTTCAAAAACCTCACTCCATAACATACTCGAGGTAGTATTGTCATCAATCACCAAAAAGGGGGAGATTGAAAGCATCTAGGCCCCTAGTTGGATTTCGGTGATTAATGTCAATACAAGATTACTATGACTAACGTGTGTTTTGCAGAGGCAATTAAGTTAGGTCATGGTAATGGAGATCGATTGGGCAATCGAGGTTGTCATGCCCCTACGATGGAAATCATTTTGGTTTTCAAAGGATGGATGACAAGGTTAAGGATGACTAGTTCTAAGTGTCGATTGAAGTTGGAGAGACACTTAGAGTAGTTTAGGACTTTGTTTTTCCTTTGGCCATACTATTAAGGGGGGTATGAACGGGTAGCTTGACCTAGTTGAGTCTAGTGAGTTAGGTGTGGTGCACACTTGTTAAAACTAGCTCTAGGTAGCTCCTATGAATGCCTAAGATCTTTTGGAGAAAACTTCATTCACATATGATCGAGAGTTGGAAGTGAATGGAGGGTCAAATACTGACCGGACGCTGGCTCCGGTGCGACCGGACGCTGGCCGCAGGGTCCGGTCAGTTCATTTGACCGTGAAGAACAAGTCTGGTGTGACCGGACGCTGGAAGGTCGTGTGACCGGACGCTGAGGGCCAGCGTCCGGTCGACTCCAGTAAGGGTCCAGACTTGAGAAAGTGCGACCGGACGCGTCCGGTCAGTGGTGACCGGACCCTGAGTATCAAGCGTCCGGTCGTTTACAGTAAGCATCCAAGAGCGACCAGACGCGTCCGGTCGGTACTGACCGGACCCTGACTATGTCCGGTCATCACTTGAAAACTGTTCGTGGGTTGAACTGACCGGAGCGTCCGATCAAAACGATCGGAGCGTCCGGTCATCCCGCAGAAGCTCATAATGGTTCGTTTTTCGGGCTGCCTTATAAATAGAAGCTCCACTCATGAGTGGAGTCACTTTTGCTCATTCCATCAGCTAAGAAACATGTTTGTGAGTGCCAAGAATAGCAAGGTCCTAGTGAGGTATTTGTGATTTGAGAATCCAAGAGAGTAGCCTCACTAGCAAATCAAGAGTAGACAAGTGTGCATCCATCTTCTCATTAGGCTTCGTGTGGTCAAGTGAGAGTTCATGCTTGTTACTCTTGGTGATCGCCATCACCTAGATGGCTTGGTGGTGATTGGGAGTTTGGTGTTCACCCGGCGGAGCTTGTGGGTGACCCAACTCAAGTTGTGAGCGGCTTTGGGTGATTCGCCGTGACGGAGTGTCGAAGAATCAACCCGTAGAGAGCACTTGATCCTTGCGCGGATCAAGGGGGAGCTACACCCTTGCGCGGGTGCTCCAACGAGGACTAGTGGGGAGTGGCGACTCTCCGATACCTCGGCAAAACATCGCCGTGTTCTTTTCTCTCCCTATTTACTTTGAGCACTTACTTCGAGTATTTACTTTGAGCAATTCAATACTTGTTTTACATTCTTAGAATTGCTATGCTAGAGTAAGTTTGGAACATAGGGTGCAAGTCATTTGTGCGTTGATTTGATAGAAACACTTTTCTAGGCACAAGGGGTTAATTGGGCTATCCGTAGGATTTGATTATTGCAAGAAAATTTAGAATTAGCCCAATTCACCCCCCCTCTTGGGCATCTTGATCCTTTCACCTTGATCACATTTCTGATGAAGTTTCTTTCTGGGAGGAAGACTGTTCTCGTCTCCTCCATGCCATCCATAAAGGAGCACTACTACAAAAATGATTTTGTGAGGCACTGCCCAAACATTAACGGAGGCGGTCACAAAATCCAACCGCCTCGCAAAATGCCACAAGATTTCCGGAGGTAGACGTTTTTATTTACAGAGGCGGTCACAGTTAATCATCACGCAAAATGCATTTACAAAAGTGGTCGTTTTATTTACGGAGGCGGTTAGAAAATGCCCGCCTCCAAAAATAGTCCATTTATGGAGGCAGACGCCTTAAGAGCCCTGCCTCCATAAATCCATTTTCAGAGGCGAAACTTTAAAATGCCCGCCTTAACAAATCAGGCCCAGCCCGCTAAGAATCTCTAGACCCACATTAGCCCATCACTAGTCTTGAATATATAATGAGAAACAAAACCCTAATGCACCAACTCTCCTCTCTCTGTTTCCACAAGCGTCGCACCCTGCGCACCCCTGCAGTGGCCCCGTCCCCAGCGGCGCTCACGCAGCCCCCTAGCGGCAGCCCCCCGGCGATGGACCCATCCCCGGCACCGCTTGGACAGCCCCCTTCGCGGCAGCATTCGCACAGCCCCTGCAGCGGCGCTCTGGCGGCCGGGGCACCAGGGTGCTCGGATGGCCAGAACCAGCAGTAGCTCCCTCCGCAACGGTGCTCGCACGGCCCATGCGGTGGCCCTAGAGTGGCACTCGGGAGGACGGAACCGGCGGCAGCTCTGTAGCATACCAGGATTTCCAAAATAGAAATTCTGACCATTTATATCTGATTATAGGGTCATACAACATGAGAGTGCACAAATAATTATATTATAATACTTTGGATAAAGCTAACAACAAACAAAACACCGTTATTCTATCGCGGAAACGAAGCTTCGCGAGTCTTCCAATCCAGAGGCATCCTTGATTGTAGAACGAATACCAACTAGTAATCTCAACCATCACTGCAAGTCAAGAAATCTGCACACCACCAGATGTGTGCAGGCCATGGTCAGCACCGATGAGCTTTAGTGGAAAAATAGGATCTGACAATCCCAATAGTTTGGTTGTGGTTTGCATCCTTAGCGCATGCAGAGTAGGAACAGGTATAATAAGTATCTAATCCCAACCATCCATCCATCCCAATCCAACACAGTCACACCACACTCTCACATCTCACCACCACACTCTCTAGGCGACAAGGATGACTCCCTCTCGTGGTTTGCCTCAGTGGCCATCGGGATAGATCCTTATCCAAACCCAGGAGGAGAAAAGAAGGACACCTCTCACTAGTCAAGTGAAGCAGTAACATAGGGAAGGTCAATAGCCGTAAAAGAACGACTATGTATCGATTGATCAGCCAAAACTCTACAGACGTTTACACTATCCACAAGATCACCATCATTGGTAGTGCCCCACTGTCGGGGACCAATAGTAGGGCACTCGAAGGGGAGGAGCTAATGGTCATCAACATTGATTCACCCGAGCAGTCAAGTGCACGACTACAGCTCCAACCGACCCCCAGGTGCGCAGGTTCTGCCTCGCCCGACTGCTAGGGCACAGGCTCCAGCTCTCCTGACCTCTGAGGGTAGGCTCTGCCTCACCCGATCTCTGTGGGCGGGCTCCGCCTCGCCTGACCTCTGGGTCAGGAGGCTGCACCTCGCTTGACCTCTAGGGGTGAGCTCCGCCTCGCTCGACCTCTGTGTCGCGGCCTCTGCCTTGCCTGGCCTTTGGGTCAGAGCTCCGTCTTGCCCGACCCCTCAAGCGTGGCTCCCAACGGAAGCCCATACTGCCGCCAACCACTATGGGCTAGAAAGTACAACCCAAAGGTCAAACTTTTGGCACTATGTAGGGAGCGTGCACATCTGGTTGTGCCCTTGACATGTCACTCTAAGGAATTCACATCGCCAACAGTGACAGACGCGTGGTCACTATGTCGCCTACTCCCCATACAGCCATTGACCAGCATGCTAGTTCGCCACGTCGCCCGCCGAGACGAAGTGGGACGCCATGACCTACTGACAATGCCAGGGCACGGCATCAGTGGCGAACAGGCGGCTCGCGTGGAGCCATCCCAGTCACCATCTGTAGTGTCGGTGGGCCCACATAAAGGATAAGAAAGGCCCGGCGGTCCTGGAGGCCTTCTTCTCCTTGACTTTTCTCTCTTTCTCTCTCTTTCTCTATAACCTGCCCTTCCCCTTGGACTGTAAAAGAGGAAGCAGGACGCCCCACGAAGGGCATGGCGACACACACTTGACACATCCTAGCAACACACACACACCAAAGACTTGGGATCCCGTCCCTCTCTCGCCCGTTTGAAACCCCTACTGCAAACTTCAAGTGCTAGTAATACGAGCAGCAGCGATGAACTGGACGTAGGGACTTTCTTCCCAAACTAATATAAACTTCGTGTCCTCTAAGCACACCATCCAAGCCAGACACGCAATACTAGAAATTTACTAGTCGATAACTCAAAACACCGATAGTTGGCGCACCAGGTAGGGGCCTTTTGCGCATCTCGACATCATCTCCGGGCTTCGGATGGCCAACCACAGCATCAGCTGGGTCCCGGGTGTGCACGTGTGTTTTGGGAGCCTAAACTTCATCATCACAGTGGAGGGAGAGCTGGCATAGGCTCCCGCCATCACCTGGCTTCTTCACTCCACCAGCCTCGACGCGATCGACGAGGCATTCGAGGAGCTGCGGCTACAAACACCAGAGGCTCGTGCCCCCGGGAGCAACCAGCTCCTCGACTTCGACTACGGGAGGCTTGAACGCCTACTCACCGCCTTCCTAGGACCCCAACCATCCTGGGAGGACCTGTGCTACCTCACCTACTCCTACGCCAGTGTCATGACGCAGCTCGCTAGAGGGGAGCCACTCACTTCTCCCTTTTGGCCTACGTAATGCTGCATAGGCCGCGGGCCACCTCATGGTGCAGCACTTCCGCCCATCCCCTATCAACGACGCGTTCATAGGAGCGGCGAAGTATGTCATAGAATCACTCCACGACCTTCTCGCGGGGGACTCGGAATCTTTTTCAGGCTCCGACTCCAGTAGGGGAAGCCATCACTACTCATGGGAGTGCTTCATGATGGAGACTCCCGAAGGGTGCGTCGAAAGCGCAGGGGCTTTGCTACACATGTAGGAGGAGCAGTTGCGTGCGCAGCGCTAGGAGCTCGAGGAGGCGTAGCTCCAACTCGAGCAAGAATGCACGGAGCTCGAGCAAGAGATCACACGATGAGGAGACAGCGGACACGCGTGCGCAGGGCCCGCGAGGTGAACCAGAGGATCATCAAGGATGACGGGGGCCTCCAGCATTTTGCCCGTGCGAGCCAGAACATAGCGGCCGTGGCAGCCTTGCTCCAAGGGCTCCCTAAGCCTGTGACGCCAGAGGACCGCTGGACTCACCGAGAGATCCGCACATTACTCGAGCGTGCGTGGTACAGCAGGCAGAGAGCTCGCTGTCCCGATGACGCTAGCTCGATGCCGGCCAGCACGCACTCTCAGGGTATCACGGCAAGGAAGTTTCCGTCCACCAAGCACCACGCAATGATGCAAGGTGAGTTGCCGTCCTGGTGCATGAGTGCCTCGGCCATAACCGCGCCCACGACACCCTGAATGCCCACAGGCGTACCCTTGGTGGCGAAAGGGATGGGGCCAGCCATGGCTACCACCCTCACCATGGTGGGCGCTATGACAGCACTGAGGACCGGTGCCTGAGCCCCAACCTATCGGGACCTCGGGCATTTGGTCAGCACATCCTCAACGCGCCCTTCCCGCCGCGGTATCGGCCACCGACCAACAGCCCAAAGTACTCTAGGGAAATGAACCCCGAGCTGTGGCTCGAGGACTATCGGCTCGCTTGCTGGGCCAGTGGTGTGGATAGTGACAGCTTCATTATCCGCAATCTCCCCTTGTTCCTCGCCGACTCGGCATGAACATGGCTGGAGCACCTTCCGCCCAACCGCATCCATAGTTGGGCGGACCTGAAGGAGATTTTTGTGGGCAACTTCTAGGGCACTACGCACGCCCTAGAAACCCATGAGACCTAAATAACTGCCGGTAGAAGTCTAGAGAAACTCTTCGCTAGTACATCTAGTGCTTCTCCCAACAGTGCAATGAGCTGCCTGACATCACCGACGCCGACATCATTGGGGCCTTCCTGTCTGGGACCACCTGCAAGTCCCTAGTCCACAAGTTGGGTCGCAAGGGTCCGAGCACCACCAAGGAGCTCCTTGACATCGCCACCAGGCATGCCTCGGGTGAAGAGGCGGTCAGAGCTATCTTTGACTGCTCCAAGGGCAAGGCAAAGAAGGATGATGACACCGATGAAGGCGCCTCCAACCATCCGCATAAGAAGAAGAACAAGCAATGGCGTGAGAGCTCGCTCGTGGCCGCTGCCGACCGTAAGGGGGGTCGGAAGCTCGCTGAGGGCACCCAAACCACTTCAAAAAGCTACTCAAAGGACCGTGCCTAAACCATGCCTTCCCCGTCAAGCACTTGTTCAAGTACTGCGCCCTCATGAAGCGGTTCTTGTTCGGCAGCGCCAACAAAGGAGAGCCAAAAAAAGACCCCAAGCTGACGACGGACGACGCCAATGGGAAGGATGATGGCTTCCCGACCCCCGATGGATGCCTCATGATCTTTGGGGTGTTAGCGACCTATGACTCCAAATGGCGGCAAAAGCTGGCGTGCCATGAGGTCTACATGATCGAGCCCGCCTTCCTCTGGTGGTCGGAGTCCACCATCACCTTCGACCGGACCAACCACCTCGATAGCATCCCATAGCCAGGGAGGTACCCGCTCATCGTCGACCTAATCGTCGGCAAGAAGCGGCTCACCAAGGTACTGATGGACGGTGGCAGCGGCCTTAACATCCTATACACCAAGACACTCGATGCCATTGGCATTTACCGATCGCGTGTCCGACCGACCGGTGTGCCTTTCCACAGCATCGTGCCAGGGAAGCAGGCCATGCCGCTCGGGCAGATCGATCTGCCCATCACCTTTGGGAATCTAACCAACTATAGGATGGAAACCCTTACATTCGAAGTGGTCGGGTTCCACGGGACCTAACACGCAATCCTCGGGCAGCCATGTTATGCGAAGTTCATGGCTGTCCCTAGCTACACCTACCTAAAGCTGAAGATGCTGGGCCCGTGGGGGTCATCACCGTCGACACTTCCTTCCAGCGCGCTTATGAGTGCGAGGTGGAGTGCTACGAGCATGCTGGGGCTGTCGTCGCCTCCACCGAGCTCATAGCCATCCAGGAAAAGACCGCAGGGGGGCCTCTAGACTCCAAATGGTTGGCTGGGTCCTTTGAGCCTACCGAAGGCATCAAGGAGATCCCCATGGACCCCAGCAGTCAAGATAGCAAGGTGCTCCGGATCAGCACCACGCTTTCCTCCAAATAGAAAAGCGCGCTCGCCGACTTCCTCCGCGCCAATAGAGATATCTTTGCATGGAAACCCTCAAACATGCCGGGCATTCCGAGAGAAGTCGCCGGGCACGCCTTGAAGATCAGGCCGGGCTCCAAGTCGGTGAAGCAACGCCTATGTTGTTTTGACGAGGAGAAGTGTAGGGCCATAGGCGAGGAGGTTACGAAGCTTTTAGCGGCCGGATTCATCAAGGAAGTGTACCATCTTGAGTGGTTTGCCAATCCCATTCTTGTAAGGAAAAAGAGTGGGAAATGGAGAATGTGTGTTGATTACACAGGTCTCAACAAAGCGTGCCTAAAGATCTGTTTCGTTTACCATGCATAGATCAAGTAGTCGACTCGACCTCAGGGTGCGAAACACTCTGCTTCCTTGATGCGTACTTTGGGTACCCTTAGATCATGATGGAGTCCAACTAGCTCGCAACTTCTTTCATCACCCCCTTTGGGTCATACTGCTATGTCACAATGCCATTTGGTCTAAAAACATGGGGGCTATGTATCAGCGTTGCATGCTCAAGTGTTTTGGTAACCTCATCGGTCAGACCATAGAGGCCTACGTGGGTGAAATCATAGTCAAATCCAAACACACCGATGAGCTTGTAACCGACCTTGAGTTGACCTTCGTGAAACTCTGAGCGAATGGCATCAAACTCAACACCGAAAAATGTGTCTTCGGCATTCTGAGGGGTTTGCTACTTGGGTTCATCATTTCGGAGCGTGGCATCAAAGCCAACCCAGAAAAAATCTCGGCCATCATGAGGATGGGCTAGATATAGAAGATAAAGGGGGTACAGCGGATCATAGGGTGCCTCATCGCACTCAGCCGCTTCATCTCATGCCTCGATGAATGGGGCCTCCCCCTTTATTGGCTCCTGAAAAAAGCCGACCGCTTCGAATGGACGCCCGAGGCCCAGGAGGCGCTTGACAAGCTCAAGGAGCTCATGACGAGGGCCCCAATCCTGGTTCCCCCGACCGTCTGGGAGCCTCTCCTACTCTACATCATGGCCACCATGCAGTCGGTCAGCGCCACACTAGTGGTCAAGAGAGAGGAAGAGGGGCATGCCCTCAAAGTACAATGTCACGTGTACTTCATCAGTGAGGTCTTGTCTGACTCCAAGACCAGCTACCCCTAGATCCAAAAGTTCCTCTACGCCGTCCTCATCACCAAGCGAAAATTGCACCACTACTTTGAGTCGCACCCAATGATGGTGGTGACATCCTTTCCTCTCGGTGAGGTTGTCTAGAACCAGGATGCGATGGGAAGAATCACCAAGTGGGCTCTCGAATTGATGGGTCAAGGCAACTCGTATGTCCCATGGACCGCCATCAAGTCCCAGGCGCTGGCCGACTTCAAAGTAGAATGGACCGAGATCCAAATGCCACCAATGGTCATCGATCAAGAGTACTAGACTATGTATTTTGATGGTTCACCGATGAAGAAGGGCGCTAGCATTGGGCTAGTCTTCGCCTCGCCCCTTTGGGTGCGCATGAAGTACATGGTCCACCTCCACTTCCCCGCATCAAACAACATGGCAGAGTATGAAGCTCTTGTCAATGGTCTGCGCATCATGATAGAGTTGGGGATCCGTTGGCTCGATGTCCGGGGCAACTCCTAGCTAGTCATCGACCAGGTCATGAAGGAGTCAAGCTGCCACAACCTCAAGATGGCCGCGTACTGCCAAGAGGTCCGCAAGATGGAGGAAAAGTTCGACGGCCTCGAGCTCAACCACATCCCTCGATGGCTCAATGAGGCGGCCGACGAGCTGGCAAAAATGGCGTCCAACCGAGAGCCAGTCCTAGCTGGCATCTTTTCCAGTGATTAGCACAAACCCTCAGTCCAATACAAAGAGCCGAGACAGGCTGGTGACAAGCTACCCTCCTCAGACCGAGGGGCTGGGCGACCAACAGCTTCGCCCGATCCCTCACCCCAGGGCTCGGGGGCTAGACAGCAGTCAACCTTTTCTGATCCTTCTAGCCTGGGCTCGGGGGCTGGAGCCAGTAATGCACTGCCTGCCCTAGGGTCAGGAGTTGGCCCTCCATCGGCCCCATCCAACCTTGGAGCTATGGGGGTCCATGAAGGTCTGGTGATGGAGATTGACGCCGACCCAGCGGTGGAACTCGACCCTTCTGCCGACTGAAGAATGCCTTACCTCAGATACCTCCTTCAGGAGGTGTTGCCAGCAGATAAGATGGAGGCTCGGTGGCTCGTGCGCCATGCCAATTCATTTGTCATCATCGAGGAAGAGCTCTACAAATGCAGCCACATTGGGATCCTATAGCGATGTATCCCAATCGAGCAAGGGAAGCAGCTGCTGGACGACATCCACGGCGGGGTTTGTGGGCACCATGCCACGCCTAGAACCTTGGTCAGGAACGCATTCCGACAAGGCTTGTACTGGCCGACGGCAGTAGCCGATGCTGAGCAGGTTGTACGCACCTACGAAGGTTGCCAGTACTATGCTCGGTAGACCCACCTGCCTGCCTAGGCGCTCCAAGACATCCCCATTACATGGTCGTTCGTGGTCTAGGGGCTCGATATGGTCGGGCCTCTTAAAAAGCACCCAGGGGCTACACGCACCTACTTGTCGCCATAGACAAGTTCACGAAATGGATAGAGGCTCGGCCGATCTCTATGATCAAATCCGAGCAAGCCATGCTATTTTTCCTCAACATTACCCATCATTTTGGAGTCCCAAACTCTATCATCATGGACAACGGCCCACAGTTCACTAGGAAGAGGTTCCTCCAATTCGCCAATGAGCATCATATCCGTGTCAATTGGGCCACCGTGGGGACACCCGCATGAACAGGCAAGTTGAGCGCGTGAATGGTATGGTCCTACAAGGACTCAAGCCTAGGATCTTCAACCGGCTAAACAAGTTTGGTGGTCGATGGGTCGCAGAGCTCCCCGCAGTGCTCTAGAGCCTAAGGACAACCCCTAGCCGGGCCACTAGCTACACCCCATTCTTCATGGTCTACAGCTCTGAGGCCATCCTCCCAACCGACCTCAAGTATGGGACACCAAGGGTCAGGGCATACAACAAGCACGAAGCCAAGGCGTCCCTCGAAGATGCAATGGATCAGCTTGATGAAGCGCACGATGTAGCCCTCCTCCGCTCGGCTAAGTACTAGCAAGCATTGCGCTGGTACCACAGCCATCGGGTGTGGGGTTGGGCCTTCAACATCGGAGACTTGGTACTCTGCCTCGTCCAGAGCAACAAGGATCACCACAAGCTATCGCTGCCTTGGGAAGGACCCTACGTCATCGCGGAGGTGCTCCCACCGGGAACCTACAAGCTCAAAACCATCGACGGCCAAATCTTCACCAACGCATGGAACATCACGCAGCTACTTTGCTATGACCCTTAGCACTTTTTCGAGTCATTGATGTACTTATGTAAAACCATGTTTCTGAAATAAAAAACACTCTTCCTTATCAGTTTCGATTCGCTTCCCTGTTTCTTAGTGACACCCGACCCCTACGAGCGGCCAGGGGTCGGGCCTCACTCAGGGGCTGATAGGGGAATACTCTCACTCAGAAACTCACATCCGACCCCTTCCTATGTTAAGGTCTGAAAAGTGAAAGCTTGGGAGACTAACTATGAGTAAAACCGGGCGGACCGCTAAAATACCTATGCCCCGGTGGCTACTGCGCTTTTGCTCCCTGGCGTGATCAAAGTTGTTTCACCGGCTCAAGCTGAGCAGACCCAACGATGGAAGGGGTCGGGTCGCATCTACTCACTTACATTCGAAATAAAAACTCATTCACATCACACTCCTTTTTCACCTTTGGAAAAGGACAAACATTTAAGAACGATGAAAAATATTTGTTTGTTACAAAATTAATGGCTCCAAGGGCCGAATTAACCTAACTGACTAGCCCCTTCGGGGGAGTACTATGTCTTCAATCTTGTACGCTAGGTTCTGCGAAAGGGGAGCCACTGCCGTTTCTATCTCCTCCATCTTGTGGGCTTCATAACCAGGCGTGTAGCCATGGCTCATCGCCTCCAGATCGATATTGTCCCCATAATGAGAACGAGCAATCACGAAGGACTGATTGACACTGGCGCGGAGGGCATTCCTCTTGAGTTGGCACACCTGGGCCATGAACTCGAAGGCACAGGCAGTGAGCGAGCTGGTCCCCTCCAACTGTGCCACTTAAAGGTCGATGTAGACCACTCTGAGGGTGGCACTCAGGATACCAAGCTCATCACTCTCCGCCTGAAGTTTTCTCCTCACCTCGGTGAGATCCATAGCCAGTCCAGTAGAAATGTTCTCAGCCTCTAGCTTTCGAGTCGTCTCCCTTTCATGCTCAGCCTAGAGGGAGCTGAGCTTCTGCTGCGCATTGTTGTGCTCTTAGCAAGCCTGGTCGAGCTCTTAGAAAGCCTGATCACGCTCCTTGCAAGTCGTGCCACGCTCTGAGAGGAGCCTATCTGTGGTTTGGATTATCTCATCCTACTCCTTGCGCAGCCGCTTGACCATTGTGACATCTTGGCTCACCTTCTTCTCCAAAGCCACGAGCTTCTCCTCGGCCCTCAGCTTCAGATCCCTCTATGTCTCAACCTCACCTAGGAGATCGAGGATCTACCGTTGGGTCTCGGCGTCCTTCTAGAGCAGCTCATCCCACTCCTTCTTGATCCTAGCGGCCTCTTCATAATCCTAGCATGACCTCGCCGACTAGGCCTCGAATGCCTTCTCGACCTCCTCAGCATCCCGACGGGCCTCGGCCGCCCACGTCCGAAGATTGGCCACCTCCTCGGCAAGGGAACTCAGCTCGGCCACCCTCTGCTGGGCAGCAGTGAGTTGCGCTGTCACCTCCCCGTGCAACCGCACCTCCTCGATGAGGCAATCCTAGGCTTCCTTCTAGCGATGGAGGAACTAGGATTTCCCCCGGCTATGAGCTATGAGGGACTGTAGGGAAAGGATTGTCAAAAAATAAAAAATATATAAAGGAAGAAGAAGATAAGAAGCAAGACCGAGCAATACCCGGTTAGAGGGAATGATGACGTCGCGTAGTGTGCCCATGGTGTTGTCCAGGGCCTCAAGCACGGTCATGATCCCCAAGTCAAGGCTCTCCCGCTCCATGCTCTCCATGGCATCGTCGAGAGTAAAGGATGCCGATGTTGGATTCTATAGGTCCGCCCACCAGAGTAGGGGCACGCCCCACGTGGGTGAGCCACTAGCCATCAAGGTCAGGGTTAGGGAGGACTCCCCGCCAGCCTCAAGTGCCGCCTATCCCTCTCGGTGAGATGCCTCCACCAGGACGCCCCCTCTGGCTCTGGAAGAGGTCAGTGGTGCGAATGCGAGCCTCACCCCCAGCACCGTGACTTCTGGGGATACCTTGGCCACGTCCCCCTCTATCTGACCCACATCGAGCGTCACCACATAGGCTACCATTGGCATGGGTCAGGCTGATACCTTGTCCGATGTTGCGATCGTGCTCGGCTGTGACCCATCTGTCATGGGCGCCGCCACCTCCACCTACATCGACGGAGTCACAACTGGCTGCACCGCCCCATCACGGTTAGTACCACGAGCGCGGTTGGCAGCCCCATCTGCCCCATCATCGCCAGTGGTACTATGGCAGTCACCGGCTACTCCATGACCACCGAAGGCACCCCTTGTGCACCCTTGTCTGCATGTCCCTCCGAGGGCACCGGTGACACCGCGGGCGGCACTTGACCGGCTAGCAACGCGGCCACACTGGCGTTGCTCCTGCCCAATCCAGGCATGACACCAGTCGGCTTTTGCCACCCTAATTGGAGGCTAAGGCTCTTCTTTGGTGCCAGCACCAAAGGATTATGCTGCCTACCAACTCTGCAAGGGAGACAAAACACAAGCTACAATGAAATCAGACTAAAATAGGAAAAACAAGAGGAATTGATAACTCAACTCAGCGCCGTCGGGCGACAGACGTGTTTGGGGGATGAATCCCCTGACCATTGCTCTGCCTCATCAGAGCAAGGCCATTTCAAGACCGCCCCTGCTCCTGGGCAGAGGGGCTCACCCCTAATGGCTCTTGGGGCATAGTGGCAGAACGCCCCGCTCCCCTTGGCTCTTGGGGCACGTCGGCGGAGCCGCCCACTTCCGTCGGCTCCTGTGGCATGACGGTAGAGCTGCCCACCTCTATTGACTCCTCGGGTGGGCCGGCGGTGTGTCCCATTTCCATTAGCTCCCTAGACGTGCCATCCCCTCCATGGAATGGGAAGTGCCCCGACGCCTGCAAGGACGAACTGATACCTATCAGCACATCCTCGTTCTCTAGGCTATCCCACTCGACACTATAGGCTACCTTCATCACCTCATCCTCATCGCCATCATCATCGTCATCGTCGTCATCAGTATCCTCCCCTCATTCCTGTGCTCGCAGCTTCTGCTGCCTCTTCCTCATCTTGTCCTCCTTCGCTTTCTTCAGCCATTTGGCCTTGGCATGATTCACCAGCCTCATGGCTAAATCCCTTGGCAGCAGTGCTGGGTGATCCATGAGGATGAGGTCCCTTGGCTGGTCCCACCCCTCTCAAGTTTAGTCTCATGGGGTCAGAAAATCTGTTGAAACAAAGGTAGGAGAAAGGGAAACTTATGAAGACGATGTAACCTAGTTCTGGCCGCATCGAGGGATGCCCCGGCACCAGGTAAACATAGTTGACGGTGGCACTCGCATTGTCCCATAGAGGCTCCATCGCCTCCTTGATAAGTTGCATGATCTTGGAGTTTGGGAGCATTTCCCTCGCTGAGCACCGTTCCGTTGAGCGATGCCTTAGGCACCATCGCGTATAGCGGGAGCCCACGCGTCATCAACGATGCCACCCTCCTCGCGTGGTAAGCTCCGATGATGCCAGACCCCTTCAGGCCGTTCTCCATCAAGATGTGGATGGCGGCGATATGGTCCTAGATCTTCTTCTTGTCCTTCTTTGGGATGCCCCATTTCCTCCATGGCTCCGAGGACTCCTTGATCAGACACCCGATGAACTCTAGCAAAGGGGTGGCAGCATCGTTCTGGAGGTAGAACCACTATAAGTGCCACCCCTTGTTGGTCGTCGAGAGCCACATCAATCGGCATGTGCAGATCTGGCTTGCCGCCCTTCTCCCTCTTCTTCTGGAGGTTGACGGCAAATAAATACCTCCATAGGTCGAAGTTAGCACTGATCCCCAAGAATCCTTCACACAGCATGATGAACGCCACTATGTGTTGGATCCCGTTGGGATTGACATGCTGCAGCTCGATCTGGTAGTAGTGCAGTAGCTCCCAAATGAATTTGTGGGTGAGGGTTGCGTACTCGCGCTCGTGGAAGTGGGTGAACGACATGACATAGTCGTCGGGCAGTGATGGCCCATCCTTGTTGCCTAGCAGCAACCAGTCCTAAGCCATGGTCCTCATGCGGAGAAGACCACAATGGACGAGGCTCTCCATGTGCTGGAAGGTGATATCGGAGTGGCACCATGGATCCATTAATAGCAGGGGCAGATGAATGCGAGCTTGATAGCAGCGGAGATCTGGAGGCAAGAAACCCTAGTGATTGGCGGCGGTGGCATGGCTACAGAGGTAAGGATGCAGGTGTGCCCTTGAAACATGGGGGACTAACCCTTTGGTTTTATAGGGGTGATGGGTGCGAGGAAACTAACCAACCGCCTAGATCATCACGCTAGCCATGACCTGTCACCATGTCTCATCACGGGGCATGCGCACGCAACCTCTAGCTGTCCCCTCAAAAAATGTGCTAGACATTTTGCCCCCTCGAATGGGCCATGACTCATCACAGGTAAGATGGATACAGAGCTGAAAACGCTCTTACGGCCCTTCTAGGCCTAGGAGTTTGAAGGTTGGCCCACCGACGGGTTCGACAACCGCTCTGGGCACCTTTAGAGTGAGGGTGGAAAGGGATGGGCCCGCTAGCGGCCAGCACCCGGGCGCACGAGCGTTGTATGCATCCCTGCCCGTGTTCAAGTCTTGGCCGGATACAATCCATGGTTTTTCCTCAAAGAAAGGCAGAGAGCCCTTAGTACCAGTCGAACAGACCTAAGAACTATATGGATTGACCACTGAGAATCTAGAGCCGGTCACTAGCTGATCCAAGCCAAACCCTGCGAACAGGATGCCAGGGCCCCACTCGGACTAACCCATTAACAGCTCACCGAACACCATGAGTCGTCCATAGAGGAAAAACATGGCACGGCTTAGCCCCTCTGTTTTTATCGGAAAGAACGCTTGAGGGAAGACGATCACAAAAACGAGCTAACCCTTGATCGGACCCCCACTACGTGTGGGGGCTTGAGGAAACTTGGACTCGCAGGGAGACCGAACATGTGGTCGTAGAACGATGGAAGGTTGATCAGACCCCCATAGGGTCGGAATCAGGAAAGACCTTCTCTGACCCACAAAATATCATGGTTATACCCCCGATAGGTCCGGTCATGATGAAAGGGAATCACCATCCCCAGGACACACCATGGGTGACAAAAGAAGGCCAAGGCCCTCAGAGTCCTCCCATTCGGAAAAGCCTCCGAAAGAGTATTCTACTCCTCCATAGGCTCGGGGGCTACACCCACCGGGTGCGCTCATGGGCACCCACTGGCAAGTCCAAACCCCCCCGGGTGATCCTACCCCAATCACCCGGGGGCTCAGGGGCTATTGTCGGGGACTTATAGTTGGGTACCCGAAGGGGAGGAGCTCATGGTCATCAACGTTGATTCACCCGAGCAATCAAGTGCGCGACTACAGCTCCAACCGACCCCCAGGTGCGTAGGTTCCACCTCGCCCAACCACTAGGACATGGGCTCTAGCTCGCCTGACCTCCGAGGGTAGGCTTCGCCTTGCCTGACCTCTGGGTCAGGGGGCTATGCATCACCTGACCTCTAGGGGAGAGCTCTGCCTCGCCCGACCTCTATGTCGTGGGCTCCACCTCGCTCGGCCTCTAGGACAGAGCTTTGTCTCACCCGACCCCTCAGGCGTGGCTCCTGACGGAAGCTCATACCGCCGCCATCCACTATGGCCAGAAGTACAACCCAAAGGTCCAACTTCTGGCACCATGCAGGGAGCGTGCACGTCTCGCCATGACCCATGCCCTCGACATGTCACTCTAGGGGATTCACATCACCAACAGTGATGGACGCATGGTCACTATGCCACCTACTCCCTATATGGCCATTGACCAGCACGCTAGTTCACCACATCGCCCACTGAGATGGAGTGGGACGCCACGACCCACTGACAACACCAGGGCATGGCATCAGCGGCGAACTGGCGCCCAACGTGGAGCCATCCCAGTCACCATCTGCAGTGTTGGTGGGGCCCACATAAAGAAGAAGAAAGGCCTGGCAGTCCTGGAGGCCTTCTTCTCCTTGACTTTTCTCTCTTTCTCTCTCTTTCTCTATAACCTACCCTTCCCCTTGGACTATAAAAGAGGAAGCAGGATGCCCCACGAAGGGCACAGCGACAAACACTCAACACATCCTAGCAACACACACACACACCAGAGACTTGGGATACCGTCCCTCTCTCTCACGTTTATAACCCCTACTGCAAATTTCAAGTGCTAGTAATACGAGCAGGAGCGACGAACTAGACGTAGGGACTTTCTGCTCGAACTAGTATAAACCTCGTGTCCTCTAAGCACACCATCTGAGCCAGACGCGCAATACCACAAATTTACTAGTCGGTAACTCAAAACACCAACACCCACCTAGGTTGATTCCGGGCTGCTTTTCTAATCTGGAATGATACCACTCTGCCACTCAGCCCTGAGGTATCCCGAAGTCCACTGGCATGCTAAGACTGTGAAATGCAATACCGGGCCCCATGAGGGTATCACACGCCTAGGGAGGTTCGGGTACAAAACATCCTTACCTCCCACACTATCAACTATAATCTAGTAGTAGTGGCATTGTCCAAATTAGTCTACATCCGTCTCCCCTCCATTGAGGAGTGAGCGGGGCGCAAGGTTCCTACGAACCGGTTCCCAGAACTTATAAGTCCTTATGGGGACCAGACAAGACATCTTCTCATCGGGGATACCGACATCATGTGCCTCAACAGCGGCACCTCCTTCATGGGGGCTCGCCCCATGAGACAACTCGGGAACACCTCAGCTCACATGTACCCACCATAGGTACGACTCTTAAAGGGCACTCAGGTCACTCCCTTTTGGTAGGACTTGTCCAAAGACTCATCGTGAATCCTGCCTGGCCGACTTGACCCTCACCACTCACCCAAGACACACTCCAGAATCTCTCATCCATAGTATAACCATAGTAGTGGCACCAATCCACACACATCACATATTAAGGTTTATATGTAATTGTGATGGAAGTAAATGCAAGTAAGAAGACATGTATTTATAGTGTGAGCATGGAGCTGGGTAATCAGGGTGAAGTGGTTTCAATCAAGGCAAACATGGCTCAGGCAATAGAATGCATCAGATATACTAGCAAATGAATAAATATAAAGCGCTAGCAATTCTATTTGCGATGTCTAACAGGATTCTCTAAGATAAGGTGTTGCCATGACACCTGTGATGTCGAGGTAGTAGCGGTACAAGTCTCCGTCAGTCGGTGTAGTTGATCAGTAGGGGCCTCCACCTCTAGGGTCAGCTCCAATCCACGGATCATCCTATAGAGTTGACGCACATCTAACCGATAACCCTATAAGCTATGGATTATCACGAAGAGCCAAAAGAACGAAGAAGAACCAAATTCACTCAACATGGTTGTGATCCTATGGTCTTGACCTAAGCTTTGGTAGGCGCAAGGTGGCTTCGGGTCTAGGTTAGGTGCTATGGTGAGACTAGGTTCAGCATGGACACATGGTTGATGGGCCCCTTATGTTGGTGTTAGCTTCTCATGGCTATCGGGATTGGACTGCCAAAGTTATGTCAAACTAGGATTGGGTAAAATCAAGGCTGTCAAGTGGAGGTATGTCTATGCCAAAGGATGGGATTAGATCGGTCCTGGCATTACTACACTCAAATGTCGAGGTAGGTTGCATGGGTTTTAGGTCGGGACTCTACTCGGTCGTGCTGTGGCCGACTCATGGTGGTGCTCATGTAGGTTGGTGGCAAGTCGACAAGTGCTCGATTGCCAGGTCAGCTAGGTTAGCCGAGATCATAAGTGAGTACACATGTCGGGTGTCGCTCGACAAGGGCATAGGGCTTGGTTTAAGTTGAGCAAACTCCCATGGTCGCTAGCTTTGGATGGTTGGTTGTGCATCCTTAGAGTCACCGTGCTCCATGGAGGCGGTAGCAGATGGAGCAAGGGTGGTGGCTTAGGGCTTGGCTCGGTCGTGCTCGGCAACGACGACCACGGTAGTGTGATGTCTTGCACGTGAGGCCACAGGGTACTCTATGGTTATGTGGGGTCAACAGGGCAGTTCCCAATGATGTCACTACTATAGGTTTTCTTTTGCGCAGCGTTTAGCATTTGTCCTCTGAGGCAGGTGGCCTAGTTGCCCGCCTCGGTTATTTGAGGTTGGGCATCCAGTCCAACAACTGCATTGGTTAACCCTTAACTGAGGTGAGCGCTTTAAACTAACCGCCTCAGTTAATAACCAAGGCAGTTATCCTAACGCAACCGCCTCGATTAATGTATTAACTGAGGCAGTTGTTATAAGGAACCGCCTTGGTTAATCTTTGTTAACCAAGGTGTTTGCTATAAGACAACCGCCTCGGTTAATAGGCAATTAACCGAGGCATTTTCTTTACAATGCCCACCTCGGTTTAGTCATGCAATAAATGTAGCCGCACCCACCCTTCTTCCCCGTGGCTCCTCCATTTTTTATGGTTTTGACCTCAAAACCCTAAAAGTGGCCATTTTATAGGGAGAGAGATTTTGCTCTTTGATTTGTTGAAGGGGGGCACCGCAAGAGGTTGATTCTCGCTCTCAAACCATCAATCCTCTCTCTTTTCCATGATTTGGGTGCTTTTCTCAAGATCTAGATCTATTTGGAGGAGAGAGAAATCATCAGATCTAGAGCTACTCGACTGTCTTTTTCCATTCTGTTGTGCTTATATGCGCCATTTTCGTTGTTTGTTGTGTGTGCAAGGTGTTCGCGGTCATAGACAGGGAATGGATGTACAAGACATTGAGGCTAGATCTAGCTTTCCAGGAACATGTGACAAAGTTTATTGCCGCTGTCAAAAGGCATTGTCTGAGTCTAAAGCGAGAACTCACCATCTGTCCATGTAAGAGCTGCAAGAACCTTCTTGCCCACGAAGATGACACAATGAAATCTCACTTGATTTGGTATGGTTTCATCAAGGATTACACCGTTTGGAAGTTTCATGGGGAAGCAAAGGATCCGAGTGCCGGTGCATCTAGAGGAGGGAACTCGTCGATAGTGATGACAACAGCGGTGAATGCTGAACAACAAACCTCAACAGCAGTGGCCAATGGGCACGACACTGCTGCTACAGGCGACAATAATGTAGATCATGATTATATCATGATGGATGATCTGCTCCAAGACATGGCTGACGATGATGATGGTGATGGAGGTGAGCCAGTGAGGGATCCCAAGACTGTGGACCTTTTTGAGTCAATCCCTAACCGTCTTGACCACGACAACATTCTATTTGGGAGCCCGAGGTGGCTGGAGAATTTCAGAGGGATGAAGCAGGCGGCAATTGATCCCCTCTATAAGGATTATCCAAAGCACTAGACGATGCTGCATTTGACCTCCAGATGCTGATGCTGATGCTGAAGGCTCACCATGGCTAGTTCAACACTGGCTTCAACGACCGCTTATGTATCCTTGCTGACACATACCCAGAGGGTAACAAGGTGCCCGCCAATACCTACCGAGCGAAGAAGCTGATCCGGCCAGTGGCGATGAAGCTTAAAAAGTTCCATGCATGTCCTAACCACTATATCCTATATTGGGGCAAGTATGAGAACTTGCAGAGCTGTACGCACTATGGCACGAGTCGATACAAGAGGAATGTCATTGTCATGTGGATGCGGATGATGAGACAGGGCTAAAGAAGAAGAAAACGGTCAAGAAGAGTACCGCAAAGAAGCAGATCCCGTCTCCTAAGGACGAGGAAGACGAGGGTTACACGCAGAGGAAAAAGTCTAGCCCTATCGATGTGGTACCTGTAACACCCTAGTGTTAAGCTTTGCATTTTGGCATCTACATTTCATGAGCACAAGCATCATCCAAGCATTCATGAACATGAGCATATGAAATTTCATCTCATTCTTATACATTGTCACATGAAATGTTGATTTATATATATGTTTATGCTTGCAATCATGTATGACCAATGTATGAGAAGGTTGTGAGGTAATTAAAACACCTTAGACACATCTAAAATATTAAATGGAACAATGTTTGTATTCATGACCTAGGCCAATTTTGCTTCTAATTGTTGGTTTCATTTGAAATGCCATTTTCATGATGCTAGATTGACTAAAGTTGAACAGTAGCTTAGACTATTTGCATGGCTGTGTGACCTAAATAAAAGTTGTAGTACTTGACTAGGGTAACAACTTTTATTTTTTGGGTTAAGGTCTAATTCAGTGCATAGCATATTCAAAAATAGCTCACAAGTATCAACAAAATGTTGTTTTGTGACTTGCAAAATTTTCTAAACCTGCTTTCGACCCACCCTGCGTAGGTGAAGATGTCCAGTGCTTTCAAATTTACTGAGTGAATTTCTGGATAGCTTAGGGAGGCACTCTTGCATGCATGGAAATTTACTGCCTAGTATCTATTGATAGTAAATTCATTAATGTCTCCTGTCATAGTTACTTTTTTATGTAAAGGACACGTGAAAGCACAGTGATGTAAATCCCCCTACCGTAGTAACTTTTTGCATGCAAAGTACACCTACAGTTTATATTGTCCTTGCATGCCTGGTCATTCAATTTTTCATCTACTTCATTGAATGCGTCACTTGCTTCATCTATCCACTACCAAATGCATGGAGGAAGGCTGGTTGTGACGCGCTTCATCTTAGTCGTGGAATTTCTATCTAACACACCAACTAAATGGAACATACGTGGACACCCTGGGAGGCCGCCTAGACGAAAACCCAACACATATAAGTTTATCCTCGAGAGAGGGATGCCATGATTGCCGCGGGCTAGGCAGAGCGCGCTGACTTTATTGGTTTTTTTGGTCTCTGAAACATATATGCATTAATTATTTGTGGCGTGCATAGGTAAGGGTAGCAAAAGATAAATTCCCTAAGATATCAACACATATAAGTTTATCCTCTCCATAGTAGCACTCCAAAAAAAATTCTAGATAGGAACCACGAGAAATTATGTACCAAATACTTACTTAACTTTGTCCAGGTATACCTGCACCTGGAAAAATGGTAAATCAACCTATTTCACCATTCAAGTAACGTAACAACTTAAGAAAAAAATAACATATATGAGGCTCGTATGGTAACATTGGTAACTTCACGGTCTACGTGGGTCCTGATGATCTTAATACCATCATTATAGATGATTAATTGATTGTGCGCACACATATGTATATGTATACCTCGATAGTTGTAAGGCTACATAGCGCAACGGCAATCCCATACATGAGGAATTGTTTGTCCTAAACTGTAAAATTGTAGGGGAGCAACCATTGCTAGTTCGGTAGGCGAGAAGAAAAGGTTGAGCGAGAATCTTTCCACCAGGCCAGCCTATGCAAAGCAGGAGCTCTTCTCAGCTTGTATTTGGCACAATGTCGCTGGCCTATGCAACTACCGACAGTGCGTGCTGTACTAGATTCTGATACCTGCAAAAAAAGGACTCCCTTAATATCACAAGTTGCTTACACATGCTAAACTGAAGTCTTCAATCACATCTTGCATTAAAAAGAAAAAAAGGGTTACATGATGAGGCATTAGCAACTCAGGGACAGTGTGTGATTGGGTTTCTTTGGTCTTCTTTCATGTAGGGTGCATTTCAGATCGATAAATACATTAAATATGTATTACTTGGTGGCAAAAGGAGCAGCACCATTGATGAAAGAATTGGAACATTGTTTTGCATGCTCAGACACATAACCACGTTCAGGAAGGGCGCTGTAGATGAGCTTTTCCCTGGACTGATGTTTGCCATGGGGAAACAGTACAAAATTTGCTTAGAGTTCAAATTTAATGGTAATCTACGACCAAATGCCTATGGGTATTATATATAGTATGCTATTATGACATTTATAATTTATATTATTATCAGTAATGGCAGGGTACACGAGTATGAGAGAAAAACTAAAAGGTTTTTTCTTCTTTCTAGTTGAGCCTCTGTAAGTACCGACGTGCAGTTTAACCAGTAGAGGCAGTCCTTTGGCGGACATCAGTAAATGTATTTTTTATTAATTGCAGTTAACACATCATTCATTTCATAGACTAATTCCCAAATTGCGAAGTTCAGATTATTTCCAAAGATGTAAACTAATAAAAAGTGAGGACAAATAATTTCACCTTTGTCAAGGGTTGAACACAATTGCCCACAATTGCAGCACCAGTATTTGGCATAGCATCCCATTGCTCCATACATCCAAGAACACCATTAGTTTTTCCATACTACCTTGTCTGCAGAGTTGATCAATAACAGCAGTACAGTTAATCCACTAATTCAAGATATATTTGGGTTATAGTATCACTGTGCCTAAGGAAAACACTACATATAGTAATTTCTTGTGCCTTTGGAGGCGGGAGAGCTGGTTGCTGATAGGTGGAGGAATGAATGATGGATGGATTTATCAAATATGTATTGATATCCTATATAAGAAGATGAATTTCAGCATAGCATCATTGTGCTGACAACATATCCATGACATAGCAAGTGGGCTTACCTTACAGGTCATCTGAACTCGCTGCTTTGAGATGGATAAGGTAGTCCAGAAGTCAGGATAGACGAGGGCAATGGAGAAACAACAAGATAATGATTATCCAAAACATAGTGTATGACCAACAGATCCAGAAATAGGAGACTGAGAAGTCAAACATCATGAACCCTAAGACCAAACTAACCAACGATAGACTTGAACTTCTTTGAAAACCAGATCCCTTCTTCTCAAATTACACCATCACCTCTGTCAAACGAACCTAGTTTCACAATAATGACTGGATCTCATAGGTCTGATTCGGATTCGAGAGGGATGGGGATGAAGAAGAAGAGCAAGGACCAAGGGCATCTTATAGTGGCGAACGGAGATGGCGCACAGCGCACCACAAGTGGAGACGGCATGGATGGGATACACTGTCGGTTCATGCTACGGGGATAAAGTTGGCCATGGCGCGCTCCTACGCAAGCGAGTGGAGGGGGATAAAGGAGAGGAGAGAGGGTTTGCTCGACAAGGGAGGTGTGCGGGATGTCGTGTCCCCAAAAGAAGAAAGAAGGGAGGGGGTCCGGTACGGCGACGAGGGCGAGGATCAAGAGCGGGCCGGAGGCCAAGAAAAGGAGAAACGCACAGTGCACGAGGATGGTTTCATCGCGGCACCATAAGCTATTAACCAGGCAACTACTACCAACTTACACGCAATGAAGATAGTGGGGTCATAGACCATAGAATCAGAGGAGTATTGCAAGGGAAGATTCAAACAACAAGGGTTCCTTTCGCAACAAGGGACAATGACTTCAAATCTAACAACAGATTTGATTTAAAGAGATTCAAGTGTTTTGCTGGGACATCCACAATTAGTCAATATAGTGTCCTATGTTATCCAATCATGGCTGGTCTGCTCGCATCTGAATGGTAATTTCTGTTGTAACCCACTTAACATCACCCTCAAAAACCCTAAGCACGTCTAACGAGACTTAAGGTAGATGGACGCAATAACACAGTGAAATAAATAAAATGCATATTTTGAATGTCCTTATGTTGGTACAACATATAGGCACTTACTCTCCCATACTCGACACATCGTTCACCTATCCTATGATCGAACTACCTCAACAACTATGGATGAAATACAATGGAAAGATTACAATACCGGTGGACAATGACAAAAGACACTACTAACTACGGGTACATCATCCCAAGGCAACTAATCTACTTTGGATCACGCATCTTCATTTCTGGGCTCGGTGGATTCTTCTACCGCCCTGGCTATGAATCTACCTCCTCTCTTGGCAATGGCTAAGTGAGAGGAATCAAGGGTTCTACTTCTGACACTTCTAAGGGTGGAGGTGCAGGCGGTACTGCAACACCGGTTCTCCTTCTTTCTGGTGGGTGGACAGGGATCCCCTCCACGATCAAGGGATCCTGCTGTTCAGCAGCCAGCATCCTCCGCTTGGTGACAAGGTAGGCCTGTCCCAACTGATGGGCATGTTGATCTTTAGCCTCCTTCAGAGCTTCCGACATGGCAATCTCCAGACTCTCAGCGGCTGCCACACTGGCATGCGCTTTGGCAAGCTACACTTGGAGCATCCTGGAGAAGATCTCGGCTTCCTCAGCTCGCCGAAGACACTTCCTCAGCTCCGAGGCATGCTGGTCATACTGCTCATCCAGAGCAAGCAGGTACGTGGTTAAGTGCACCGCGGTAGGACTATCTTCTTGCGCATCTTGCCCTTGCAAAGCCTCTATGCGAGCCCTCCTTGCCCATCGATTCTTTTCCAAAGGTGGAAAGAATCTCATGAGGCTACGGACAATGGGCTCTTCATAGATATAGCAAAGGTAACACAAGGCTTTGTGGGCCACAACCTGGTAGGTGTCGATGAAGCGAAACCTGGTTGTGGTCACATTCTAGGCTTCAGTGATGTCGGGGAACTCTTCACTCTTTCCAATGTAGACGGTAACTTCACACCGCTCAGTGCCATGCTTTTCATACTCAGGGTCCTCATACTCAGGATGATCTTTGACTCCGAGCTTTTGCAGGGTGGCATACAGGATCTTGGGAAAACCCTCAGTGTTCAGGCAGTAACTACTAACCTAGACTTCTGCCATTGATGGCGATGGTTGTAAGGAAGGCCTGAGCAAAAAGCTGGCTCAAAAGGAAAAGCTAGGCGAGCTAAAGTGCACTAAGTGGTGGTACGAACGGCTAAGCTAGACCCTGCTTATAAAGGCAGAGCGGTCAGTGGTCCTGGCGCGGTCCACCAAGGTTCCAGCACGAAATCACTATAAATGAATCGACCGAATTTTTTGCGCATTCGAGACGAGCGATGTCCAATGCCATTAATGACTAATACGGCTACAGGACAAGGTTCCGACAAGAGCGCAGAAAAGACTATGGGGAGACGCGGGTCATGGCAGGCATGAACCACAGGCGACGCGAAGCACAAAGCCATAGTTTAGCATTAACTCCAGAACAGGAACGAGTCAGTCGTGCACCATACGACACGCGTGACACCTATGGATGGCGTATCTGTAAGCAATACGTGCACTACAATGCACAAACATGATCTATCAAAATACTATCGAGCGATTTTTATTTGCAGAAACAAAAGTTGTATTTTCATCTATTAAACTTGCGCTCCAAATTTTATTCAATTACTAAGTACAAGTTATATTTTATTTTGTTTATAAAAATTGCTTCCGTGCCAATGTTTAGAACTACTTATTCTACTCTTCGTGCTAGGATTTTTTTCAGTAACACATATAGGCATTTACGTAACTAACTCACTATATTAATAGATCTATCTCTCAGGTCATAATCTCAGTGCTTAGTGAGCTCGTAACACCAGAGGTGTTACACCTTCACTCCTGACGCAAGGGTACTTCTGTTATTTATTTGACATATTATATTAGCTTTGTTCTAAGTCAAATATTATGATCCTTTACCATCGTTAAATATTTTTTTGTTTCACGATATATAAATTATATATTATGAAATCATTTCTCATAGTGAATTTAAAAATATATTACCTCCGCTGTATAATAATAAAATCAATTTCTAGAATCACCAAATAAATAGTGGCATGAATCTATATAATTTTGATGGAGATCAATAGTTTAAAATATACAAATGTTTGACTAACAAAGCTAGGGGTGCATATACATACAACTACGATTGGGTACTCTTGACCATATCCAACATCTTTAGAAAAAATTTAGCATGTATACACATATATGATATTTTAGAGCAAAGTTCTTTTTTTATCCTGAAAAGACTCTAGACGTAAGATTCTACACTGCTGCCATCGTACTCACCAAAATAGCCCACAGACGAACGCGGTTTATTCCCATCCGGCCCACCAGCAAATCGTGAAGGCCGCTGGTACCTGACCTAGAGCTCTTCTTAGGGTGACTAGGATGTACTTGAGCCCCAAGCGGTTCGCGCCCAATGCCCGCGCCGGTACTTGACCTGGAGCTCTTCATAGGGCGACTCTCCCTCTTGCCTGGAGTACAGAAGCCATCTGCTGAGGAGCTGAAGCAGGCCATCTATGATGGGGAGCCCCCGTCCGTGCTAGAGCATGTAGAGGCGTCAGCAGAGCTGCGCAGGTTCATGGCAGCGTGCTTGCACAAGGAGCCGGCACGGCGCGCCATGGTGGCACAGCTGCTCTCACATCCGCTCATTGCGCGGCGCGACGTGGAGACGTCAAGGCGGGCGCTGCGGGAGATCATCGTGGACACTCTGTAGACTGTAGTAGGTTAAGGAGAAGCAGTTGGTCTGTGTAACGTGATTATTGATATTAACTGTGTCTCCTTGCTGATTTGACTATACTTCACAGTTCTGAGTTCAATATATATATATTTTTTACAACCGGTGTCCATTCAACTTGAATGCAAATTTTTTTTGCTAGCAACTGGACCTGGATGCATTGCAAGAATGATTTTTTTTCTTGATCACGCGAAAGATTTGCGCATTTTTGTATTAAGAGGAGAAAGCAATGTTTAGTACAATGGGTGGGCTCTAAAGATGATCAACAAAGCATTTGTCCCTCCCCGCTACCCTGAATCAGCTAGCTGACTACTTGTTGGATTAAGCAACCCAGGCCTTTAGCCCCGGCTTCGACCCAAAGCCCGGCTTGGTGCCTGATCAATGCCAGCAACAATGATGATCTGATCGCATTAATCGATCAGGTTGGTCAGAAGCTCGCCGATTGTCTCTCCATCGCTGAATCGGCTCTGGACACTCTTGTTCAGCACCGACCACCCTCCGATCCAGATCTATCGGAGGCTACTCAGCAAACTCCAGGGGTTACAGCCCTACCCTTCGGGTTCACCAACGTCGCCACCACCTATCAAGATGCCCTAAGGGGTAGATTTGCTGACCAGGTGGGGGATATCCATCCTCTCACCGACCAGCTCCCGCTGGCTGTCAACATGCTACACGTTGGCTGACGCCCTGAAGCTTCACTCCAGACCATCCAGGAGGAAAGTCTGGACTTTGAGTCCCAGGGCTCTACGGAGACCCTCGCCGAAACCACCACCGAGCAACTTCCTCTCCCACCCTTTCGGGGGGTGCAATCTTCAACATCAGCGTCGACAACCCCCCTCATAACGGGGAAACCGAGGAGGAATGCGCCGCTCGCGAGAACTAGAACATCAACCACGCACAGCGCCAAGCAAATGAACATGCCCTTGCGATAGTCGAGGCTGCTCGCAACAACCAGATCGACTCACAGGGAAGGCCGCTACACCGCAACCTCAACGATGAGTTCATTCGTGTCGACGACCACGACGTCTACAAAACTCCGAGCACCAACTTGGTCATGGCCACCAACAAGCTCGCCCGGCTCCTGCAAACTCCAGAGGTCACCAAGGTCACCGCCATGCTCAAAGCGACGCACTACCAGGTCAACGAGATCTACCAGGATCAGAGACCTTCGTGCTCGACGAGCACGATTCCCCAATCAGCTGCGCCGAGATCCAATCGTCGCCCCAGCCAAAGCCGTTTCGCCGACTAGCATCATGATGAGTCACTGCCTCTCTAGGGAGGGAGCCAGGGGCCACCGCACTGATCACCATCGCCAACACAACTAGGAAGTCAAACAGGACGTTCAAGTGCGCCTCAACAATCTTCGAGATGCACTACAATGTATCAATGAATGCCGCTTCGGTCTGCATGAAGAAGAAGTACACTGCCGCTATGAGTATGAGCAATAGTACGGTAACCTGGACTCAGCTCTCGAGCCGCTCGCCGTCGACGACACTGCAGACGATGGCACTGACAACCCCGAAGGGCCCCCAGCATTCACGAGGGCACTCCGAACACTTCAGTGGCTCCATAGTTTTAAAATCACTAGGGCCGAGCCCTATGAAGGAAGGATGAACCCAACACAGTGGCTATAGGCTTATGCCACTGCTATCCGTGCTGCTGGAGGAGACACCAGCGTCATGGTGAACTATCTTCCCATCATGCTCGCGTCAACCGTCATGAACTGGTTCACAAGCCTTGGCCCGAACTCCATTGAATCCTAGGAAGAGCTTAAAAAAGGCTTCACCGACAACTATATGGCTACGTGTATTCGGCCGGGCACCAAGCATGATTTAAACCGCATCAACCAGAAGTTGTTCGAGCTCCTTCGTAGCTACATCTGACGCTTTTCCGAGATGAGGAATTTTATTCCCAACATCACGGAAGCCGAGGTCATCACCGCCTTCATCCGAGGACTCCATCACCATGAGCTTTGCTCCAAGTTCAACCGCAAGATGCCCGTAGGAATTGGTGAGATGATCATGATCGCCAACCAGTACGCTGATGCCGAGGAAGCCGAGGTGTGCTTCAACGAAGATGCGGGCACTCATTGCCCAACTCACCGCTATGACGACCGCCCCGACGACCGACGCCACAATGACAGCCATTACGACGACCGCAGTTACCATCAGGACAGCAGCCATGATCAGCCAGAAGGATCCAAGTCTAGTCAAAACTGTCGCCACCGGCCAGACAACATCGTCGCCGCTGTTAGTGAACCTCACGCCAAGCGCAACTACGATGAGCAGTACAAGAAGACCCTCGATGGCCCATGCCCTCTCCATAAGAATGCTAGGTACAAGATGAAGGACTACCTCGACTTGGCTAAGGAGTTCCAGGACAAGAAGCTGGACGACGACACCAACGACGGAGCAGGAGGCCGCCAACCACCTGGGGAAACAACAATGCCTTCCAGGATCACAATAAGGTGGTCACCACCATCTTTAGGGGCCTCGCCTCCACCAAAAGCAGAAGAGAACGGAAGCTCACCGCTCGGTGGGTGCTCGCCATCACTACAGAAGACGCCGCCGCCGACCCCAGCTATCACCCATTGTCCAAGGTCCCCATCACTTTCAGCAGGGCCAACCAGTGGGCAGACATCCCCTATACAGGGTGTTTCCCCCTCGTCCTCGATGTAACTGTCCAGAAGGTGCTCTTCAGAAAAGTGCTCGTCGACAGTTGGAGCGCTTTGAATCTCCTCTTTGCTGGAGCCCTAAAGGAGTTGGGCCTCTGGATAACAGATCTCACACCCTCAGACTCCTCCTTCTAGGGTGTGGTACCTAATAGGGCATCCAAACTGCTTGGAGAGATCACCCTACCAGTATAGTTCGGCACGGCAAGCAACTACCACGTCGAGCACATTAACTTCTACGTCACTGACTTCAACACCGCCTATCACGCCATACTTGGTCGGCCAGCTCTGGCCAAGTTCATGGCTGTACCGCACTATGCTTATCTGGTGCTGAAGATGCCTTTGCCTATAGGAGTCTTGGCCCTACGGGACAACCTCTCCATCGCCTACGCCTACGAGACAGAGAGTCTCGCCCTTGCCGAAGCCGCCGACCTCTCCATCCAGATGGCTAGCGTGGTCACCGAAGCCAAGATGGTGCCCGCCGATGACATGGAGATCCTAGAGTTGTAGCCTCCTCGTGCCTCCGCCAAGTCCAAGGAAGTCAAGGAGGTTGGCCTTGGCCTCAGTGACCCCTCCAAGACCATGAAGATTGGGGCTCACCTCGACCCCAAATAGGAAAGCGCGCTCATCTCCTTCCTACATGCCAACACCGATGTGTTTGCTTGGAAATCTATAGACATGTCGGGGGTACCACGAGAGAAGATCGAGCACCAAACCGATCAAGCAGCAACTCCGATGATTCGCGCCAGACAAGAAGGAGGCTATTAGGGTAGAAATAAAAAGGCTATTAGCTGTTGGATTCATAAAAGAAGTGAATCATCCTGAGTGGTTAGCAAACCCGGTTCTCATTCAAAAAAACAATAATGAATGGAGAATGTGCGCTGATTACACTAATCTTAACAAACACTGCCCTAAGGACCCCTTCGGTCTACCTTGGATAGACGAGGTTGTAGACTCCACCGCTGGCTGCGAACTACTCTCCTTCCTTGACTGTGACTCCGGCTATCACCAGATCTCCCTCAAGGAAGAAGACCAGATCAAGACATCGTTCATCATGCCTTTTGGTGCATATTGCTACACCACCATGTCCTTCATACTCAAGAACGCCAGGGCAACCTACCAAAGGGCCATCCAGACATGCCTCGACCAATAGATCGGCCGCAATGTCGAAGCTTACATCGATGATGTGGTCGTCAAGTCCAACACCACCGACAATCTTATCGCCGACCTCGAGGAAACTTTTGCCAACCTGAACAACTACCAATGGAAGCTGAACCCTTCAAAGTGCATCTTTGGAGTTCCATCTGGTATACTGCTGGGCTACATCATCAGTGCTCACGGCAACGAACCCAACCCTAACAAGGTCTCCGCCATCACCAACATGAAATGGCCAACATGCGTCAAGGATATACAGAAGCTTACATGCTGCATGGCTGCTTTAAGACGCTTCATATCGCGTGTTGGTGAAAAAGGGCTACCGTTCTTCAAACTCCTCAAGACCTCCAAGCGCTTTTCCTGGTCGGAGGAGGCAGACACAGCTTTCGAGCAGCTCAAGTTGTTCCTAACAAAGCCTCCGATCATGACGACACCATGGCCAAACGAAACTCTCCTGATCTACATTGCCGCTACTTCTCGCATCGTCAGCACAACCATTGTGGTCGAGCATGAGGAGGCCGAGCATGCCTATAAGGTGCAACATCCAATCTACTTCATAGTGAGGTCCTTAATGAGCCCAAAACTCGTTATCCTCAGGTACAAAAGCTATTATATGCCATTCTGATTACGTCATGCAAGCTCCGCCACTACTTTGAATACTACAAGATCGCCGTGGTCACCGAGTTCCCTCTATGGGACATTCTCCGCAACAAAGAGGCCAACAGCCGCATCATCAAGTGGGTTGTTGAGCTCGGCACTTACTCCATTGAATTCAGAAGCAGGCCTACCATCAAGTCACAGGCGCTCGCTGATTTTGTCGCTGAGTGGACCGAGATCCGAGAGCCCATCGCCGCCACTTGCCCTGAGCACTGGGTAATGTACTTTGACGGTGCTCTCAACATCAACGGTGCTGGTGTGGGCATTCTGTTCATTATGATGACCAAGGATAGGCTACGGTACGTTCTCTGGATACACTTTCTGGCCTCCAACAACGTCGCCGAGTATGAAGCGTGTCTCCACGGTCTCCATATAGCCATCGAGCTCGGTGTCAAATGCCTCATGGTATACGGGGACTCCGCGCTGGTCATCAACCAGCTCAACAAAGACTGGTCCTATTCCAGCGAGAAGATAGACGCATACTGCGCCGAAATTAGGAAACTTGAAGGGAAGTTCTATGGTATTGAGTACCACCACGTGGTACGAGATCAAAATCATCTCGCCGACCAGCTATCCAAGATAGGTTCTTCTCATGCCGTGGTTCCGCTTGGGGTCTTCGTTCAAGATCTTTTGGTGCCATCTATTAAGGAAGAGAAGGAAGTTGAAGAGATTCCCCCTGTCGAGCAGCTGATACTTACGGTACCTTCGCCGGTCGCCGATTGGAGGGAGCAGTTCATCAAGTACCTCACCAGCGCTGAAGTACCCGCCGACAAGACCGAAACCAAACGCCTAATTCGCCGAAGCAAGCATTATGTGCTGGTAGACAGCAATTTGATGAGGAAAAGTGCCAAGGAAGGGATACTACAGAAATGCATCACCCAAGAAGGAGTGAAGCTACTTCTCAAAATTCACTCTAGTTCCTGTGGCCATCATGCGGCCTCGAGAAACCTGGTCAGCAAAGCTTTCCGAGCTAGTTTTTACTAGCCCATGGCCATCTTCAAAGCAGAAGACCTCGTCCGATGTTGTGAAGGATGTCAATTTTTTGTCAAGCAAATACACGTGCCGGCACAAGAACTGCAGACTATACCAGCTTCCTGGCCCTTCACTTGCTAGGGACTGGACATGATTGGGCCTTTCAAGCCAGCACCAGGTTGTTTTTGGTACGTGTACGTCGCCATCGATAAGTTCTCCAAGTGGATCAAGTATAAACCGCTCGTCTCGGTTACTGCAAAGAAAGCAGTCGAGCTCTTCGATGATATCATCCACAGATTCAGTCTCCCGAACAGCATTATCACCGACCTCGAAACTACGTTTATTGGCCATCATTTTTGGGACTTCTGCGAAGACCAATGCATCTCCATCAAATACGTCTCTGTTGCCCATCCTAGGGCCAACGGCCAGGTCGAACGGGCAAACGGCATGATCCTTGATGCCCTCGAAAAAAGGCTATATTAGAAAGAAGAAAAGCATCCAGGCAGATGGCTCAAAGAGCTACGAGCTATGGTCTAGGGACTGTGCACTCAAGCTAGTCGCAGCACCGGTGTGTCTCCATATTTCTTGGTCTATGGCTCAGAAGCCATACTACCAGCGTATATTGCCTTCCGAGCACCCAGGGTGGAAAATTATGATGAAGAGCAAGCCGCCGATGTTCGGATAGAGGACATCGACAGGGCCAAGGAGGAACGCCTGATCACCTGCGTCCACATAGCCAAATATCTAGAAGGCTTGCGGAGATACTACAATCGCAACATCAATGGTCATTCATTTGCTGTCGGCGACCTCGTTCTCCACAGAAAACAAAAGACTGAAAGGTTGCACAAGCTCTCCTCCCCCTGGGAAGGGCTTTACGTCGTCAAAGAGGTCACCCGACCAGGGTCTTATCACCTATGTGACTTCGACAGAATCGATGTCCCCAACTCATGGCACATCGAGCACCTCATACATTTTTATCCTTGAAACGCTCTAGATATGTACTCTCCACTTCATGATGAATAAAATTGTGGTCTCCATAATTTGTCTCCATTTTTTCTCCATTACGACTTAATCTCCACTTATGGTCGCCGAGCTATAAGCTACTCCATAACGAACTCCAACACGAAATCTCCATAAATGCTCCGCCATGTTTCTCCAAGTCTCCAATGTTTTTCACCGAAGAGGTTTCTCCAAATCATCGACCATGTTTCTCCAAACCTCCAACATTCTTGCCGAATAGGTTTCTCCAAATCGCCGACCACGATCCTCCAAACCTCCAACGTTTTTGCCGAAAAGGTTTCTCCAAATCGCCGACCATGTTTCTCCAAACCTCTAATGTTTTCACCGAACATGTTTCTCCAAATTGCCGAACACTTTTTCTCCAAATCTCCAAGATGTTACACCGATCACCGAGCAGCACACGTTATGTTCTATTCTCTATGGAGAAGACCCAGTCTCTGATCCCTCCCTACACATGCTACGGGCTCCGCGCTCTGCGTTATGGGTAGTCGGCTGTGGTTCCCTAGTCACACCTGTTTCCTCCTACACGTGCACGGGCTCCGCGCTCGGTGTTATGGACTATGGGCTAGCCAAGGCAGAGAGTTCAGTAACGAACTAACTGCTCGGACGCCATTTAAACTACGTTTATCTCCAAGTTATTTCGCCAACCGCCGAGTAGCACACATTCCGCTCCACGCTCTATGGAGAAGACCCAGTCTCCGATCTCTCCCTACACGTGCTACGGGCTTTGCGCTCTACGTTATGGGTGGTTGGCTGTGGTTCCTTGGTGACGCCTGTTCCTCCTACACGTGCACGGGCTCCACGCTTGGCATTATGGACTATGGGCTAGCTAAGGCCAAAGAGTTCAGTAACGAACTAACTGCTCAGATGCTACTTATACTATGTATAATTGCGTTAGGGTTATTGCTACAATGATTTTTCACCACAAATACCAGCAAGTTGCATAAACATGCACTTTATAACATTTATACAAAAACATAAATGTTTCCCGCACTCCCACGTGCTCTAACTACCCTCTCCAGATGTTACAGATAATATTATCCGAGCAGATCATCGAGCTCCGCCATCGCCGTCTGTCTCGCCGAACAGGTCTATGTCACCGGCCAGTTTCTTCGCCACATCCTCCACCTCATCCTCCAGCTGCTGGGTCTCCGCCTCGCTCATCCCTTCAGCGAATCTGGCTGCTATCGCCTAAAGGTCAACGGATTGATAGTGGGACCGAACCACCGCAAGGGCATGAGTAATGGCGGTAACAACGGCATCGTGGTTGAAGCTATTGAAGCTCTCCCACACCACCTTGCACCTCTAGATGATTGTGTCTGAATGTGGCAGCCTGCCGTCAGGCTGAGGAACCACCTCCAGGTCGATGCAATTGAGCACTGGTTTAACTCCGACGACTACGGCGTCGAACTTCTCCCTTTGGGTCCTGGCCTCCTGCACCAGTACATCAAACTATGCCTTGACCCTTTTATGGTAGTCTCCAAGCATTACAAGATTCCATCAAGCAAGGAAACTACTTCAACAGTAACTCCGACTAGGGAGTACTCACCTTTCAACTCTCTGACCAGTTTGTCTACTCGCCCAGACTCCTTCGCCTTCTCCTCTCGGAGTTGCTCGATGGCCTGGCATAGCTGGCCGAGCTCCGCATCTTGCTCTACAAGCACAATAGTCACCACCAAAAATAATGCTATTCAACTATACAAAGCACACTCGCTGATACGACATACCTTTCTTCTACTCGCAGACTTTCCGCAGCTGCTCCAACTGCTCTGAAGCATCCATCAGTTACTCGAAGACGGTGGCTAGCTGCTTGGACTTGCTCCATAGCTGCTTGGATAGGATGCCCTTCTGGTATTCCAGGTCCCACGTGTTGGACTCTGCAAGGTCTTGCTCGCGCTGGGCCCTCTGGATGTTTCTCTCCATGAGGTTCATCGCCTCCTTGAGTTTTTCGTTCTCCTCGATGAGGGGCTCCATCCTCTTTATTAGCTGGTGTCCCTGCTTGGTAGTCTGAGTTATCCCCTGCAAATGCATAATGATAATGACGAACTCCGATCTATAACATCAAAGACAAGCGCACTCCAAATGCAGTACTAACCTCGATTTGTTTCATAACTCCAGCAAGGGTGGATTTCAGCCTCCTCATCTCCGTGGTGGTGTCCTCCTCCTTGACAACCACCACTTCATCGTCGCGCTTGCGGAGGATTCAGATAGATTGGGGTCGAGGTTCTTTATGCTCGATCTCTTCCACCTCGTCCTCCTCCGCCGCAGCTAGAGGCACCACTTGGGGGCTCGGTGGCCGAATAGTGTGTCCGACCACTCCCTCTGACGCCTCAGGTAGCGTCGTTTGCTCCTCTAGCACAGCAGGCTTCTCCACTCTGGATTCCGACGCATCACCGGCAACTCTAGCTTCAGCTCCCATAGCCCCAGCGGCTTCCGTCGTGTCCCCGAGCACCATCGTCAACATGTCCGCCGCCGACACCAATCTATCGCCACCACCAAGTCCACCAGCAACGGCGGTTGATTCATTCGCTGGCTGCCGAGCACCCGAGGACTCCGAGGCAGGAGCCACCGGCATTGGCTCTGCCCCGGAACCAGCCCTTGGCTGTTTGTTAGAATGGACGGGCGGGGTTAGATCCTCCGTACGCCTTGCACTGCATCAGATCTACTCGTTAGCCACCAAAAAAGCTAAGAAACGACAGCAAAGTAACTCCAAGTCAAGTATACTTACAGTTTGGTCTGCCGGTATAATTTCTTGAACCGGCGTTGCCTACCCGAGCCCCCAAGCACGGCGGTGGGGTCGACTCCTGTGCTCTGGGGTGGAGGTCCAGCCTCCTCCACCGTCAGCCTCTGCTCCGCCTGCCGTTCTGGGACTCCCATCGCCTGCCGCTCAGGGACTCCCATTGCCTGCTACTTAGGGACTCCTGTCACCTGCTGCTTGGGGACTCCTCTCGCCTGCTACGTGGGGTCTCCCCTCACCCACTGCTCGGGGGCTTCTTTGCCTCTCTTTGATTGTACCTCCATGCGCATGTTGCATAGAGGCACTTCAGTGCTCGGTGGAGGAGCAACAGGAATTTCATTGTCATCCGATCACTCGAACACCGCAGTCCTTCGCGTTCGAGTGGTCTGGTCTCCGCCAAGCAAGATATCACCCGGTTTGAGGGGAGCGGCGACCGCCGTGTTTCTCTTCTTCTGGGCCAGCTCGTCTGCCGCTGCCCTCTTCCCCCGGACCTTCTCCGACACCGGGGATGGAATCTCTGATGAGATGCTGACGGCTCCCTCCTCAGGCTGCGTCGGTGGCTGGGCATCTACTATCGGCAACCAATCACCCCTCAACATGACCGAGAAGTACACCGTCTGTTCCTGTGAATGGATCTTTGCATAAGTAAATTAGTGCATTGCTATTCAACATCCGTGGATAAAAAGCATCAGGGGCGACTAGTTGAGATATTTACCTGAGGAGGTAGATTCTTGCAGTGAAAGGGCTTCATCTGCTCCAGCAAGTTAAATGAGGCAAGCAGAGCGAATAGCTCCACGGCCCGCTCCTAGACAACATCCCTCGACAACAGCTCCGACCTCTCCCGGGTGCCATCGGTCTCCCCCTTGAAATCAAAGGCCACATGGGCCCTCTCCTCGTAGGGCCAGATGCGGCGATTAATGAAGCTCACCGCCACCAGTCCACTGTTAGTCTTCACTCTCTTTATAAGGTTGAGAAGTTCCCTCACTTGCTCCATATTGGAGCTACTTGGCATCTCTGACCAGCTTTTCTAGCTCTCCGGGATGTGGTCGGCGTCACAGTGGATGGCAGGGTGGCTCTGCTTCATGTAGAACCACCTGGCATTCCACCCCTTCAGTGACGTGTTTAGCGGCACAGTAAGGTACTCGCCCACCATTCCATCGCGTAACTGAAGATACACTCCGCCAACCACCTTGGAACCACCGCCACCTCTCTTCTTCAGCCAGAACAGGTGCCGGAAGAGGTTGAAGTGGGGAAGGATTCTGAGATATGCCTCATAGAAATAGATAAAGATGGATATGTGCAAAATGGTATTTGGGTGGAGATTGCACAGACTAACCACCCAGAGATCCAACAAATCCCTCAGGAATGGATGAACAGGAAATCCCAACCCGCGCTAGAAATAATCCTCAAATACAACCACTTCATCGGTATGAGGCATTGGCAAGGGCTCACCGAGGGTCGGCCGCCATCCGGCGATAGCGCGGTCAGGAAGGACGCCCACCTCCACCAATCTGTTGAGCTCCGCCTCTCCTGTTCGCGACTCCACCCACTCTTCGTCACGCCGGGCTTCAGTGCTGGTCTTCTTCAGTTTCGCAGCTCCCTTCTTCGGCACCATCTCTCAGATCTGATTAGGGTTTGGCGGTGGAAGCAAGCCTGGATGCGAATCTAGAAATGCGAGGGCTGAGGAGGAAGATGAAATGGCAAAGTGGCAAGAGTGGGAACGCGGGATGCGGCGGTGCAGTTATAAAGCACTTTCCCCACCCTTTCGCATTCGAGGGTTTTTGGGGAACCGTTCCCATGATTTACGCCTCTCCGAATTCTCCGCACCAGCAAGGTGGTCCATTACCTGGGCTTTCGCGCAACCGCGGCCCGTATCACCGATTTATCTCCGCAATTTGTTACGGCCCGCTGAATTTTCGCCAACTTCTCCGCCAATCATTACGGCTCAGTAATTACTACTATATAGCCATTACTCTGGTATTTTCTCTGTGGCTTGTTTTCTCCAAGATTTCCTAAAGTGGCTTGGGGACTGCGTCAGTATTATGTCTCGGTTCCTCACCGCATTGGGAATTTTTTCTTCAATTGATTGCTATTTCTGACCCTGGCACCACGTGACTGCGTCACCTACTGTCAGGCTCGGGGACTAAGTGGGCACACTTCACCTTGTGGTGAATGTCCTTTTTCTCACTTCGGGGCTACGCCCGGGGACTGGCTGCCTGCTTAGATGGTCTTTTATTATTCTTCTACCTTGGACCCTAGCACCACATGACTACGTCATCTACTGTCAGGCTCGAGGACTAAGTGGGCACACTTCACCTTTGTAACACCTCTGGTGTTTTGACCTAATACTAAAAATTTGACATGTCATCATGTGCATTGCAAAGCATTCATTTAGTATAAAGTTTTGAATGCATTCACTAAATAAGGTTTATTTCATAATGTTGTTATTTCATGTGATGTGTTTCAAAAACCCTAAATACAGATCATGACCACAGGGGTTAAATTTCATGTGATCATGTGAGGTCATATGTCCTTTGACTCAAATAACCCTAATGGGCCATGTTACTGGTCAAAAATCAAAATCTAAGTAAAAGGAAGACAAATCAAATTTGAATTCATTTTCAAATTATAAAAGTCCTTTTTGCCCCTTTTGACTAATTCAAAATCCATGAGGAATTTGGGGTTGAGGCAAAAAGCAAAGTTGGAGATTATTTTATGTAGATCAACTTTGGTATTCAAAGTTTTTCAAGTTTACATATAAAGTTTGGAGTAATTTTGAAAAGATTCAAATGCTCAAATGCACCCCAAATTCAAATTTCAAAATGGAGGTAGAATTTGAAAATGTTCCTAGAAGCAAAGTTGTAGAGTTTGAAAAATTGAACAACTTTCATTTTTGGAGATTTTCAACTTCTTTAGAAAATTTCTGAGTAATTTGAGAAATGAATGCAGTGGCAGTTCTGTAATTATTTCAAAAATTCAACTCCACCTCACTGCTTGCCGCCGGCGCCACGCGGAGTTCACCGCCGATCGGTTTTCACCGCTTTCATGCGCTGTGACACGCCCAAACCTCCATGGCGAGTTCGCCCGTGTGCTGTCATCACCGTACGCCCTCAAGCTGGCTATAAATAGGAGTACATCGTCGTCAATCGGAGTTTTCCCGTCGACTGTTCGCCGCCGGTGACATTGCCGCGATCGCCCAATTCATCCTCGTCGGACCACCTCGAGCCAATTGCGTTGGCCAGCAGCTCCGTCTTACCCTGCCGCTCATTTCTGACCTGCTCGCCTCGCTTCTAGCCGATCAGCACCACCGCGCGACGTCATCTTCTTCGGAGCCGGCCGAAGCTCCGCCGCAACCCACCTCACCGTGGCTAGGGCGATTCCGTACGTCTCCGCCTGCACCAAGCACATCATCGCGATCACGGTGAGCTCCTGAGCATGTTGCTCACTCTTCCTTTGACTCTACTGCGCCGTAGCCCTAGTTACATCGACCGCCGTCGGGTCTGAGCCGCCATGGCCGGCGTTGAGTTCCATCCGGTGTGCTCTTTTCTGTTCTGAGACTTGGGATAGATGCGCGACTTGGTGTAGATCATGTAGGAGCAGCCCGTCTCACCGGAGAGTCACCACTGGCGCGTTTTGCTGGCTGGAGCTGGCCGCGCCGCCGTGTCTTGTTCACTGTCGCTGACGCGTGGGGTCAGGCTGTCAGTGAAGCTGAGGAAGAAGAATAGTGAGATTTGATTATTTTCTGCTTTTGAATAGTGCAGCAATTTTGCAATTTTGTAGGAATTTATTTACACATCCCAAAATTCTGAAAATTTTTGTGTAGCTTCTGTACATGTTCTAGTATGATTTAAAAATTTGAAATTTGAAATTTGGATAAATTTTTAATGTTCAAATATTCAGTCCATTAATTGAAAAATGCAATTTCCATGATTTTTGTAGGTCACTGTATAATTCCAAAAATTATGAAATTTGTTTTGGTACACTAATTTGTCATAAGGAAGCTTACATAAAATTTTCAGGTCATTTGGAACAAGTTTATTTTTGGGCTTATTTCCAAATTAATTCAAAAATAAATAAAAGCAAACCCTAAGTGTTAGATTTGTGCTTGATCTTGTTTTGGTCATGTTTTGTGACCAGTAGGGTTTCAAGATCAGTGTGGTCGGAGACTTCACCATAGTGGTCGGAGAGTTCACCATTGTGGTCGGAGAGTTCACCGTAGTGGTCGGAGAGTTCGCCGTAGTGGTCGGAGAGTTCACCGAAGTGGTCGGAGAGCTCGCCGAATTGGTCGGTGCTGGAGTGGTCACATCCATTACGAATATGGATTGGTTAGTTTGGCTTGTAACTGTACCATGGAGGAAAGTTGTATTCAAGGTGTTGTTATATTTCATGCACCATGAAAGCATCATGTTTACATTATCATCATGTTAAAGCATATGTTATCATTTCGTGTAGAACTCGAGAACGAAACGATTCTTGTTGAACAAATTCTGGAAGAATCCCCGGTTGTCACGGGATTTGATAATTGTGGTACTGATCTGGAACCTGAGATCGTCAACGAAGGCAAGCCCCGGTTTATGCATTAAGCCATTACCTTGTTACTTTGAAAAGTTTATCACCTATGTTACTTATTGCATTAAGTTGATCAATTCAAATATTACCTACTTGATGCATTACCTACCTTGTTACTTGTTTACCATCCTTGAAGATGTTTTCATTTATAAAGGCGTAGATTGCTTAGTATGCTTTATGGTAGGCTTTCAAAGTAAAAGTTTTGATACAATCAAAGATGGCATACTGGCCGAAGAAAGAAAGAAGGTTGAATGAACTAGAGACTAGTCGGGTGACTTATCTTGAATTGTGGGTAATGTTGCCGACTATGTCACTTAAAGGCCACTCATTGTGGATCTTCTGAACGAGACACTTTGTAGTACTAGTCACATACTCCGGTAAGCCTACTTCGGCTAATCCAATACTAAGACGAATGCCCGCGCACTGGGAGTGGAGAGATGGCGGGAGTAGCGTGTACCCTCGTGGCTGGAATGTGGCCGGATTTGAGGTGTGCTGTGCTCTCGGGTGGCGTGGAGACGGCTTAGTATAGGAGGATCCGGTAGCGAGGTTGATATATGCGAGATTAAGTTCTACATATGTCGTGTGATAAGGAATCCCCAGCTGGGACTTGAATCAATTCGAATTGCCGGTGCTCCGCGGATATGGAGACTCGATTCATTACAGAAGCAATGTAGTACTGGTGAATTACTAAAATATGAGAAAAAGAATGGAATGAGAAGGAATGAAATATGGGAAAATTTTCATTTAGTTTGAGATAAAGAACTAAAAGGACTTAGGGGTAAAATTTGAGAATAGGATAAATATAGTAAGCTTTTGGCAAAGGACTTGAATTTTTCCACATCTTTACCTTGCCCCAAATCCCTGCATCTCTACAGTCTTACACCCCGTTATGTCGGGTTAGTCTTGTTGAGTACCTTTGTACTCAGGGTTTGTTAACCCTTGTTGCAGGTGAGTCGCATGCGTAGGCTTGTTTTGGTCCCTGCTGCATGTCAGTGTTTGAAGTCAACGATGAAGCTGAGGAGTAATGAATGGCCTTTGGACAAGGCACTAGTTTGTATGATAAATAAAGTTAATGTAATATTATCCCGCTACTATGGTCGTATGACACTTATGGTATTGTAAGTTTGAAAACAACTGGTTTGTAATAATACTATCTTAAGACTTCTGCTATCTTTTACTCTGGTATATATTTGAATAAAATGTTGTAATCTGCAATGACTGTGATTGGGATCCTGTTTGAAAAGAGAATTGTGGATGATTCGGGTTTCCCGAGGACACCCGACAGACCTGTTGAGTTGTTGGGAACTCGTGTACGCTATCCAAGGTCTGTTAAGACAACGATAGGTGCATGTGGGCCCAATTCCTTAGGAGGTTCTGCCACAGCTAGTATCAGAGCAGTTCCCATCTAAGATCATTGTAGGTTACTTTGGAAAACCTTCAAAATGATTTGGATCAAGGAAAGTAAACATGATATTTTGAAAGTTCAATTTCTTTCTTCTTACCTTTGATCTAGACTCAATCCTGACTTATTTGAAAAGTTTGTGGCGGATAATATGATTAGGTTTGTCCTATGTAATATGAAAATCTAGTACTTATGATTATACTAATCTTTTGTACGTAGATTCGTAAGATCGATTCATGCATCATGCTTGAGCACATTGCATAATAATTCCCCTTAATAGTAGTTGGGTAAGTAATGTCAATCCCATTCTTGCTAACCTCCGTTATCCTCAAGCTATTCTTATAGTCCTACCCTAAATTCTTCAGGCTATGGCAAAGACCAAGAAAACCGCACGCAAGTCCACCGGACCTCATGGAGTCCCGCGTCACCAATTGGCGCCAAGAAATCACGAGCTTGGTGAAGGAAGTTCCAAGAACCTAGGAGAGGAAGGATCTTCGAGCAACCCTGCCAACGTCGAGAACCTTAACAAGGAGCTCAACACTCTTCGTCAAGCTCATGCCAAAGACCAAGAAGAGCTGGCGGAAATGCAAAGGGGCATCACCATGACCATGGAGCTGCGGAATGAAGCCTGGACACGAGAAGATGCGACCAATGAACGCGTCAATGAGTTGGAGTTCTACATAGAGGACCTAGAGATGGACAATGCCATTCTACATGAGAATGTCCATATGCTGTATGCTCAACTTCATCCTCCTCATGGGGATGGTGAAGTTACCGATGAAGAAATGATTGTAGCTCCAGGAGAAGTCAAGAATGAAGAAGAGGAGGAGGACCTTGAGGAGTTAGTGTACTTCTCAGAGGAAGATGAGGTTTCGTCCGATACAGGCACGGATGTCGAAGACTGAGAGCTTGGAGTAGAAGTAGTTCCTTACTACTTTCCTAGAAAACCAGGGTTGTCTTGTGGGATACAAGACATGTAATATAAATAAGAACCCTTTGTAGTATGCAACCTTTTAAAAGCTTTCAATAAAGAATAATGTAAGTAAATGTGTTTCTCTAACAGATGCCTCGTCCTATCACCCGAACTGGTGCTAGTGGCTCGCACGATGATGATGAGTGCCCAAATCCTCCACCAATGCCCTCGACTATGGCAGATGCCATAGCCGCACTCGTCAACGCAACGGCAGAGAATGCCAGGCTGTTAAGGGAGTTGGCGCAGAACCAGCAGGCACCATACCCTAATCGTGGCCGTCGTAATAATGGAAACGACGAGTCAACCTATGTGGATTTTACTGACACACGTCCGCCTGTGTTCTCAAAGGCAGACGAACCTTTAGAAGCCGATGATTGGCTTAGGACAATAGAGCAAAAGTTCGAGCTGATCCACTGTACTGAGGTTCAAAAACCAAGGTTTGCGGCACAGCAACTCTGAGGAGCTGCTGGTGCCTGGTGGACAAATTTGGTAGCAGTATAGCCCGCTGGTCACCAAATCAACTAGAAGGAGTTCAAGGATGCCTTTAGGGCACATTATATTCCAGACGGTGTGATGACCATGAAGTTGGAAGAGTTCTTGGCTCTTAAGCAAGGGGAGCACCCGGTGATGCATTATGTTGGGCGTTTCAACCACCTGTCGCAGTATGCTATTGAGTATGTCAATACTGACAGGAAGAAAAAGAATCATTTTCTTAGAGGCTTGAACACTAAACTTCAGACAATGATGGCAGCCTGTGGTAATGCAACTTACCACGAAACAATCAACATTGCTATCGCTTTGGAAGAAAATTACCGCCGACACAAGGAGGCGAAGAAGAAGAAAATATTTGCTTCTGGATCATCAAGTGGCAAGCGTCAGAAGATAGTATACCATCCTCAGAATCATGGCTGTACGCCATTCCGCCCACAACAAGGCCAAAGCAGGCAGCAAATCTTCATTCGCCCTGCAACTAATACACCTTATACACATCAAGCACCGTAGTAGCAGAACAATACAAATAATGCAAACCGCAATGCTACTCCCCAGAATCACAATTTTCCATGCTATAATTGTGGTAAACCCGGGCATTTTTCTCGAGAATGTCCGTATCCTAGGAAGAACAATCCTGATGCAACCAAAGCCCCTGTTAATCAAACTCCAAATCAGTACAAGGGCAATGCTTAGAACCATCAAAAGGGTCCCGCTGAGAAGAAAACTGGAAGGGTATTCTATACGCAAGTGGAATCTATTCCAGAAGGAGAACCGGTTATGATGGGTATGTTTCCCATTGCTAAGCATCCTGCAATTACCTTATTTGATTCTGGTGCATCCCATACATTCATCAATCGTACATTTGTCGTGAAGCATGGGATAGCTATTGGGGAAACAAAAGAACCCTATCATATACAGTCACCAGGGGGACGAATCTGTACAAGGGAGGTAGTTCAGCATGTACCTATTGATTTGGGAGGATATGAGTTCCCTACCAATATGCTGATATTAAAGGATCAAGATATAGATGTGATCCTTGGTATGAACTGGCTAACTCAACACGGGGCTATCATAGATGTCCTGCGTAGAACAATAAGGGTAAATGCACCTGACAGCAAAACCCAACTTCTCATCCAACTTCCTTTTCCTAAGAGTACAGTGGAGACCGTCTGTGCAACTATTGTTGAAGGAGCAGAGGAAATTTCAGTGGTAGGTGAGTTTACGGATGTCTTTCCCGATGACCTGCCTGGTCTGCCACCAGACCGAGACGTAGAGTTCAGAATTGATCTGAAACCAGGGACAGCACCAGTGTCCAGAAGAGCATATAGGATGCCACCAAAAGAATTAGCAGAATTAAAAATGCAACTACAAGAGTTGTTAGACAAGGGTTTCATTCAACCCAGTTCATCACCTTGGGGATGTCCTGCTATTTTCGTGAAGAAGAAGGACCAAACCTTAAGGTTATGTGTTGACTATAGGCCATTAAATGAAGTCACCATCAAGAACAAATACCCCTTACCCCGAATTGATTTACTTTTTGATCAACTTGCGGGAGCTAAGGTATTCTCAAAGATAGACTTAAGATCAGGCTACCACCAGATTAAGATCAGACGTGAGGATGTGCCAAAGACAGCATTTACTACCCGATATGGTTTATATGAATATCTAGTCATGTCTTTTGGGCTAACCAATGCCTCGGCTCATTTCATGTACCTGATGAACTCAGTTTTCATGCCTGAGTTAGATAAGTTTGTCGTGGTGTTTATTGATGACATTCTTATCTACTCTAAGAGCAAAGAGGAACATGCAAAACATCTCCGTATTGTTCTACAAAGATTAAGAGATCACCAACTATATGCCAAGTTCAGCAAATGTGCATTTTGGTTGGAGGAAGTACAATTTCTGGGTCATGTGCTATCTGCTGAAGGTATAGCTGTTGATCCGAGCAAGGTAGAAGAAGTCCTTGATTGGAAAGCACCTACAACTGTTCATCAAGTTCGCAGTTTCCTGGGGTTGGCAGGGTATTACCGTCGGTTTATCCCTGACTTCTCCAGAATTGCGAAGTCAATTACTGGACTATTGAAAAATCAAACAAAGTTTGTATGGTCAAAAGAATGTGAAGAGGCCTTTCAGACATTGAAGAAGTTGCTGACAACTGCACCAGTATTAGCACAACCTGATATCGAGAGACCATTTGATATTTATTGTGATGCATCTGGAATTGGTATTGGTTGTGTTCTTATGCAAGAAGGCAGAGTCATAGCATATGCTTCCAGACAACTCAAGAAGCACGAAGAACATTATCCCACCCATGATCTTGAATTAGCTGCTGTTGTCCATTCACTCAAGATTTGGCGACATTATTTATTAGGCAATATATGTCATATCTATACGGACCACAAGAGTTTGAAATACATCTTCACCCAGTCAGAGCTGAATATGAGGCAAAGAAGATGGTTGGAACTTATTAAAGATTATGACTTAGAAGTACATTATCATCCGGGCAAGGCTAATGTGGTTGCCGATGCCCTGAGTCGCAAGAGTCATTGTCATTGCCTAATTGTAGAAACTATGCAGAGAACATTGTGTCAAGAGATGGAGCATCTGAATTTACAAATCATAGAACAAGGTTCCCTGTCCAGTATTGTAGTTGAGTCCACTATCAAAGATCAGATCATTGCTGCTCAACAGAAAAGTAAGGGCATAGCCCATATTAAGAATAAAGTCAGATCTGGAAGACCAACATGTTTCAAGATTGATGAATCAGATGTTGTATGGTTCAAGGATAGGTTGGTAGTACCCAAAAATCCGGAGCTACGAAAGCAGATTCTTGATGAAGCTCATTCTACAAGATACTCCATTCATCCGGGTAGCAACAAAATGTATCATGATCTGAGAAAGAGATATTGGTGGACCAAAATGAAAATAGAAATAGCTCAATATGTGGCCAAGTGTGATATTTGCCAGAGAGTCAAAGCAGTTCATATGAAGACTGCAGGTCCATTACATTCGTTGCCAATTCCATCTTGGAAGTGGGAAGATATTTGTATGGACTTCATAGTAGGGTTGCCTAGGACATCTGCAGGCTACAATTCTATATGGGTTATTGTTGATCGTCTAACCAAAATAGCTCATTTCTTGCCAGTCAGAGATAAATATCGAGCGGAGCAGTATGCAAAGCTTTATCTTGATAGAATTTTCAGTCTGCATGGGGCACCCAAGACCATTGTCTCTGACAGAGGATCATTGTTCATATCCAAGTTTTGGAAAAGCCTACATGAGTCTTTAGGAACTAAACTTATCCGTAGTTCTGCTTATCATCCGCAAACAGACGGACAGACCGAAAGGGTAAATCAAATTCTTGAAGATATGTTAAGAGCATGTGTTCTTTCCTTTGGTGCTAAATGGGATGAGTGCCTTCCCTTAGCTGAATTCTCGTATAACAATAGCCATCAAGAGAGTATTAAAATGGCACCATTCAAAGCACTGTATGGCCGTAGGTGCCAAACACCGTTAAATTGGTCAGAAGCTGGAGAACGTTGGTTCTTTGGACCGGATGTGGTCAAGGAAGCTGAAGAGAAAGTTAAACTCATACAAGACAATATGAAGGTAGCTCAATCCCGACAGAAAAGCTATGCTGATAAGAGGAGACGACCATTAGAATTCAAAGTGGGAGATTATGTCTACCTCAAGGTATCACCGATGAAAGGAGTTCATCGATTTGGGATTCGGGGAAAGTTGGCGCCCCGTTATGTCGGTCCTTTTCAGATCCAACAACGATGTGGACCAGTCGCCTATCGCGTCAAGCTACCAGATCACATGTCAGCGGTGCATGATATCTTTCATGTATCTCAGTTAAAGAAGTGTCTTCAAGTACCTGACCAGGAAATCGACTTTGGTGGTGTAGAACTAGAACCTGATTTGACTTATGCCGAGTATCCCATTAGAGTCTTAGATCAGAAAGATCGAGTCACTCCGAGACGTACGATCAAGTTCTACAAAGTACAATGGAATCAACACACTGAAGATGAAGCTACTTGGGAGTCCGAGGATTACTTAGAAGAGAATTTTCCTAACTTCTTCGCTTCTATCTAGTTGCAATACCTTGTCCATATTGTAACTTGTCTCGTTTGTCAGCAAAATGGAAAAACCCCCTCGCTAGCCTTTTGAATAAAGTTGTAATGTGTTAGCTTGACACATTTCCTTTTCCATTACTTAGCCTTAAGTTTTAAATCTCGGGACGAGATTTCTTTAAGGGGGAAGGGTTGTAACACCTCTGGTGTTTTGACCTAATACTAAAAATTTGAAATGTCATCATGTGCATTGCAAAGCATTCATTTAGTATAAAGTTTTGAATGCATTCACTAAATAAGGTTTATTTCATAATGTTGTTATTTCATGTGATGTGTTTCAAAAACCCTAAATACAGATCATGACCACAGGGGTTAAATTTCATGTGATCATGTGAGGTCATATGTTCTTTGACTCAAATAACCCTAATGGGCCATGTTACTGGTCAAAAATCAAAATCTAAGTAAAAGGAAGACAAATCAAATTTGAATTCATTTTCAAATTATAAAAGTCCTTTTTGCCCCTTTTGACTAATTCAAAATCCATGAGGAATTTGGGGTTGAGGCAAAAAGCAAAGTTGGAGATTATTTTATGTAGATCAACTTTGGTATTCAAAGTTTTTCAAGTTTACATATAAAGTTTGGAGTAATTTTGAAAAGATTCAAATGCTCAAATGCACCCCAAATTCAAATTTCAAAATGGAGGTAGAATTTGAAAATGTTCCTAGAAGCAAAGTTGTAGAGTTTGAAAAATTGAACAACTTTCATTTTTGGAGATTTTCAACTTCTTTAGAAAATTTCTGAGTAATTTGAGAAATGAATGCAGTGGCAGTTCTGTAATTATTTCAAAAATTCAACTCCACCTCACTGCTTGCCGCCGGCGCCACGTGGAGTTCACCGCCGATCGGTTTTCACCGCTTTCACGCGCTGTGACACGCCCAAACCTCCGTGGCGAGTTCGCCCGTGTGCTGTCATCACCGTACGCCCTCAAGCTGGCTATAAATAGGAGTACATCGTCGTCAATCGGAGTTTTCCCGTCGACTGTTCGCCGCCGGTGACATTGCCGCGATCGCCCAATTCATCCTCGTCGGACCACCTCGAGCCAATTGCGTTGGCCAGCAGCTCCGTCTTACCCTGCCGCTCATTTCTGACCTGCTCACCTCGCTTCTAGCCGATCAGCACCACCGCGCGACGTCATCTTCTTCGGAGCCGGCCGAAGCTCCGCCGCAACCCACCTCACCGTGGCCAGGGCGATTCCGTACGTCTCCGCCTGCACCAAGCACATCATCGCGATCACGGTGAGCTCCTGAGCATGTTGCTCACTCTTCCTTTGACTCTACTGCGCCGTAGCCCTAGTTACATCGACCGCCGTCGGGTCTGAGCCGCCATGGCCGGCGTTGAGTTCCATCCGGTGTGCTCTTTTCTGTTCTGAGACTTGGGATAGATGCGCGACTTGGTGTAGATCATGTAGGAGCAGCCCGTCTCACCGGAGAGTCACCACCGACGCGTTTTGCTGGCCGGAGCTGGCCGCGCCACCGTGTCTTGTTCACTGTCGCTGACGCGTGGGGTCAGGCTGTCAGTGAAGCTGAGGAAGAAGAATAGTGAGATTTGATTATTTTCTGATTTTGAATAGTGCAGCAATTTTGCAATTTTGTAGGAATTTATTTACACATCCAAAAATTCTGAAAATTTTTGTGTAGCTTCTGTACATGTTCTAGTATGATTTAAAAATTTGAAATTTGAAATTTGGATAAATTTTTAATGTTCAAATATTCAGTCCATTAATTGAAAAATACAATTTCCATGATTTTTGTAGGTCACTGTATAATTCCAAAAATTATGAAATTTGTTTTGGTACACTAATTTGTCATAAGGAAGCTTACATAAAATTTTCAGGTCATTTGGAACAAGTTTATTTTTGGGCTTATTTCCAAATTAATTCAAAAATAAATAAAAGCAAACCCTAAGTGTTAGATTTGTGCTTGATCTTGTTTTGGTCATGTTTTGTGACCAGTAGGGTTTCAAGATCAGTGTGGTCGGAGACTTCACCATAGTGGTCGGAGAGTTCACCATAGTGGTCGGAGAGTTCACCGTAGTGGTCGGAGAGTTCGCCGTAGTGGTCGGAGAGTTCACCGAAGTGGTCGGAGAGCTCGCCGAATTGGTCGGTGCTGGAGTGGTCACATCCGTTACGAATATGGATTGGTTAGTTTGGCTTGTAACTGTACCATGGAGGAAAGTTGTATTCAAGGTGTTGTTATATTTCATGCACCATGAAAGCATCATGTTTACATTATCATCATGTTAAAGCATATATTATCATTTCGTGTAGAACTCGAGAATGAAACGATTCTTATTGAACAAATTCTGGAAGAATCCCCGGTTGTCACGGGATTTGATAATTGTGGTACTGATCTGGAACCTGAGATCGTCAACGAAGGCAAGCCCCGGTTTATGCATTAAGCCATTACCTTGTTACTTTGAAAAGTTTATCACCTATGTTACTTATTGCATTAAGTTGATCAATTCAAATATTACCTACTTGATGCATTACCTACCTTGTTACTTGTTTACCATCCTTGAAGATGTTTTCATTTATAAAGGCATAGATTGCTTAGTATGCTTTATGGTAGGCTTTCAAAGTAAAAGTTTGATACAATCAAAGATGGCATACTGGCCGAAGAAAGAAGGTTGAATGAACTAGAGACTAGTCGGGTGACTTATCTTGAATTGTGGGTAATGTTGCCGACTATGTCACTTAAAGGCCACTCATTGTGGATCTTCTGAATGAGACACTTTGTAGTACTAGTCACATACTCCGGTAAGCCTACTTCGGCTAATCCAATACTAAGACGAATGCCCGCGCACTGGGAGTGGAGAGATGGCGGGAGTAGCGTGTACCCTCGTGGCTGGAATGTGGCCGGATTTGAGGTGTGCTGTGCTCTCAGGTGGCGTGGAGACGGCTTAGTATAGGAGGATCCGGTAGCGAGGTTGATATATGCGAGATTAAGTTCTACATATGTCGTGTGATAAGGAATCCCTAGCTAGGACTTGAATCAATTCGAATTGCCGGTGCTCCGCGGATATGGAGACTCGATTCATTACAGAAGCAATGTAGTACTGGTGAATTACTAAAATATGAGAAAAAGAATGGAATGAGAAGGAATGAAATATGGGAAAATTTTCATTTAGTTTGAGATAAAGAACTAAAAGGACTTAGGGGTAAAATTTGAGAATAGGATAAATATAGTAAGCTTTTGGCAAAGGACTTGAATTTTTCCACATCTTTACCTTGCCCCAAATCCCTGCATCTCTACAGTCTTACACCCCGTTACGTCGGGTTAGTCTTGTTGAGTACCTTTGTACTCAGGGTTTGTTAACCCTTGTTGCAGGTGAGTCGCATGCGCAGGCTTGTTTTGGTCCCTGCTACATGTCAGTGTTTGAAGTCAACGATGAAGCTGAGGAGTAATGAATGGCCTTTGGACAAGGCACTAGTTTGTATGATAAATAAAGTTAATGTAATATTATCCCGCTACTATGGTCGTATGACACTTATGGTATTGTAAGTTTGAAAACAACTGGTTTGTAATAATACTATCTTAAGACTTCCGCTATCTTTTACTCTGGTATATATTTGAATAAAATGTTGTAATCTGCAATAACTGTGATTGGGATCCTGTTTGAAAAGAGAATCGTGGATGATTCGGGTTTCCCGAGGACACCCGACAGACCTGTTGAGTTGTTGGGAACTCGTGTACGCTATCCGAGGTCTGTTAAGACAACGATAGGTGCATGTGGGCCCAATTCCTTAGGAGGTTCTGCCACAACCTTGCGGTGAGTGTGTTTGCTTAAATCTGGAATACTCCGCGCCTCTTAAAGCTGAAGAAGACTATCTCGTGGTTGGACTCTAAGTGGGCACACTTAGTTCACTACGAGGAAATTTTTGTTTCTGAACTTGAGCTCCTTACACCCTTATGGCAAGCCATATTTGGGTTACGCTGCTCGGCGATGGTTCACACTGCTCGGCGATGGTTCACGCTGCTTGGTGATGGTTCACGTTGCTCAGCAGCTGCTCACGACTGCTCGACAACTCATCACGGTAGTCGGACCATGAGTTTGACTGCTCAGCTTTGTTTACACCTGCTTGGACAAGCTCAAGACGGCGTTGCACAACGGGTACAAGGCGCTCGGGGACTAGTTGTAGGGGGTACAACCCTGGATACCCACGGCAGACCACATGGGTTGCACCACTAGGGGCGGCCCAGCCCACAAGATGAAGCCTTGCGGGGCATGACTCTGCTCGGTGTCTCTCGCAAGACACCGGGAAGATATCCTGAAGGTACTACGAGATCTATTAGGATACGTATGAGACCATGATTCCTATAATCCGTTATTACTTTCCGGTTATCTCTCAGATCTAACCAACCTATAACCCTACCCCCTAGACTATATAAGGCGGGCAGGGACCCCCTCCAAACTCACACAATATCATACGATAGCTAATACAATCCAACAGAACACAGGAGTAGGGTATTACGTCATACTGACGGCCTGAACCTGTCTAACTCGTGTGTCTCTGTTGCCTTCTTATTCTTGATTACACGCCTCTCTGCCGATCAATCTACCTTCGTGGGATACCTCTCGGAGGACTGCCAATGATATTCTATCGATAGGTAGGTAGTTTTTAGGGTTTAGGTTGTGTGTTGCAGTATAGTTAAGGCTTGGTTAGGTAGTTAGGGTTTAGGTTACTGTTAGTTAGGATTTTGGGTTTAGGGATTGATTAGATATTTATTATTTAGTTAGTTTATAGTAGTAAAGGTTGTCAGTATTGATACTAGTTTTCAAGTGTCGGTACTTAGTAGTGTGTGATACGGCGATTTGGATGACTTGATGAAGTTTCGTCAAATGCTAATTTTCCTAGTGTAGTTGTTTAATATGTTTGTTAATGTTACTTTGAATATATACATGTGCTTCCATATTGTGTTCCTATTGCATAACAAGTAGTTTAAATTTTGCAATGCTATATAATGTTAATTTGAATATTGTTAATTTGAATACTCTAACCCTTTATTTATTAATTTGTAACAGGATGGCCCTCCCACGCAGTACTAGTTGTACCCCTTCTTGAGGTGGAGTACGACGACCCGCACCGAGCACACTTCTTGACTGACACCGACGCAGAGGTGCCCTTGCCTCCTTTGAGGCCCCGCACGCACACAAGGGTGCACCAGTGGGACAAGCATTATGTGTCGTACATATGGCGTGCCGGCTTCCTCGAGCTTGTTCGTGTTGTCAACTATGGTCTTCCACCCCTTGACCCAGCACTACTTACTGCAGCTGTAGACAGGTGCGAGTGCCTTCATTATACGTAAACATTCTTATAACAAATTTGAGGCAACTAACAGTCGTTCTATTCTTATAACAGGTGGAGGCCTGAGACCCACATGTTCCACCTACCTTGCGGCGAGATGACCTTAACCATGCAGGACGTGAAGGCTATCTTTGGCCTTCGGTTGGAGGGACTTCCAGTGACAAGTATAGTTGACAACAATCACTGGAGGGAGCTGGTGGCTTAGTTCATTGGCTTTCTTCCATTGGACGATGAGGTTTCCAAGAAAAATAAGTGAGCAATTCAAGTCTATTTAATACTTGCATTGCTTTCCTGTAGCCATCGGGTCTCATTTTCTTTGGTGAATTTCAGGAAAAGTTCCTGTGTTTCGTCGTCGTGGATCACAGAGCGCTTTGATTACTTGGACCCATAGGCTGATGAGGCTCAAATCAACAGGTTCGCTAGAGTGTGGCTCTGGCACTTCCTTGGTGCTTTCCTATTCCTAGACGCCTCGGGCAACACCATCAGCTGGATCTTTCTTGACATACTACGTTAGTCGTGGGATAACATAGCGGTGTACAGCTAGGGCAGCGCAGTCCTGGCATGGACATATCGATAGCTATGCGTTGCCTGCTGTCGCACCTCAGGGTATGCGAACCTTGGGGGTTGCTCCTACCTACTTCAAGTTTGGTGTTGGGAACGATGGCCTGTTGAGAGGCCCCTTGTTACTGGTTTACCAGTAAGTACTTTTGTTCACTATATTCTTCGAGGCAGTTACATATGATGAAATTATTAATGGCTAATTCATTATCGTGTTCAATGCAGCATTGGAACGGGCAGGATACACTCCCTATAGCTCTGTATATCTGGACGCAAGCAGAGTTAGTTAGAGGGAATACGAGGCGCAAGTACAGGGAGTACACGGATTGTCTCGACGTCCTGACACAGTACCAGGTTACGCTCTATTTACTATCATACATGTGTCTTGTTCGATGTACACTATATCACAACCTAACTCAATTACAAAATGTTCAGGTGCATTGGTGTCCTTGGGATGCTCCGGAGCTCCAGTACTATCTGAGTCCTATCACTAGGAATGAGTCAGGTGAGTATCGCTGCAACGTCCTTCTTATTTTCTTCCACGTGGTCGAGATTCACTTGCCCATCAGGGTTTGCAAGCAGTTTGGAAGAATGACAGGCTACCCACCACCGCTTTATTCCACCAACCAAGAATTGCACAGGTGCGTTATCGATTAATAACAAAGCTACAATTCAGAGGTGTGTATGGTACAACTAACAATCGTTTTGTTGCAGGTATGACCGTAGAAAGAGGTACAAGACCAAGGATTAGTGCGTGACACACAACGCGTACATCGAGTTGTGGCAGACCAGGGACCGGCAGTCGGTCGATGTGGGTCCCCCACACGACCAGCACACCTTCGATGAGTACCTGTGGTGGCTTCACAGGTCTATGAGGACGCATATCAAGCCCTCGTACACTGAGGAGGCAATTGACGAGGACGACGAGGAAGATGTGATCGAAGATGTGTATGACATTGCCACTAGGGACGACACACAACTACAGAGAGCCCCGTTTTAAAGATACGTGGTAAGATACTCGAATGGTATAATTTATTATCCATTTGGTACTAAGTATGTGTACTAAAACTGTCCAACCGCGTTTCTATACCCAGGCGACACAATTGTCAAGGTTGTCCAACGAAGCAGCATTTCGGCTTCACGAGTCTAGAGGGCACGGGCCAGGCGTTCTCGATGCTTTTGTGGAGGTAAACATAAACTTGTTCGTTCTAAAAATGTTTCTTTAGTGTATATGCGTTTGGGAAATGCACTAACTTTAACGTCTATTTATGCAGAAGGTGAAGCGGAGCTGCAGGAAACTAGCTTAGAAGTTGAGCTGCATGGACACTCCTTGGGTGGAACCCGATTACCCGGCGCGGTCGGGTGGCACGTCTTTTGGCTCTTTGAGGACACCAGCCGGCTCTTCTCAGCCGGTGACAGGTGCCGCTTTCGCAGTGCGTACACCACCACAACATAGCGCTGGGAAGGACCCTGCAAACGAGGACGATGAGGACGACGATGACGACGACGACGATGACGACCCCCTGGGCTTCTGCATACAGCACCACCAGTGGGACGATTGGCAGTAGGACGAGATCGGCATGTCTCAGCTAGGTGGTGCCCCACTTGGTACCCAAGGAGCCTCGCGGGTAGTAACAAAGGTAGTTTCTTTAAATATGTTGGCTCCATGAATTAACGATCATAAAGATTATAAGTAATTGTACATATCATATACTTGCAGGGTATGAGTCGTACGCATCAGCAAAGCGACCACACCGACGTTGGCTACACTCCTAATGTGTTGCCTACAAATCCGAAGAGACAGAGGCATCCGAGGGATCCTTACACTCCTAGGACTTAGTTGGTTATGTCGAACAAATATTGTCGTCCGAAACTTGCAGACTCATGAACCAATAAAAATGTTATGTGGCAACTTGTGCACGAACTCCATTTATTTGCTTCATATTCGTTTCAATGCGTCGCGGCAGCACTACCGGCGAGATTAACTGGCAACTAGTTCGAAAACCGACAGTCCCGGCGTATCTCGCTGCCGGTGGCCGACGTCTTGACCCCGATCCTCCTAAACTTGGTCATCGCCGCCACGAAATCGCCGAAGAAGGCACCTTGGTTGGACGCGTAGTAGTCAACCGTGCTGCGTGACCTCATGTCGGAGTAGAGCACCTGGTCGGAGCCCAGGAGGCCCTTGCCGACCTGCAGGTTCTAGTAGAAGGCATTGTCGAAGCCCACCGGCGAGGGGTCGACGAAGGCGAAGGCGTTGAGGTCGGAGCTGCAGGTGCCGTTCAGCTGCGAAGCGAAGCCAGGGTCCATGATCGCGTCGCTGCCGATCCTCACCGACATCAGCTTCCGTTCAATTGCAATTGAGGCCGGTCTTCTGTCTGCGTCCAGGTCCTGCCGCGCCATGGGCAATGGCGCGTCAATGCCGCGCCGTGGTCTATGGCACGGCAGACCCTGCCACGTCATCGGTTAGCGCCCCGGTCGTCGCTACGTCATCCTCCCGTCGCGCCATCATGCATGGCGCGGCACAGGCGTTTCGCCGTGCCATGGCAATAGGCGCGGCAAAAAATGTTAGTTTTGAAAAAAAAATTAAACATTGTTAGATTTAAAATTAGTTTAAAAAAGTGTTAAAAATAAAAAAAAATTCTCCGCTGCAGGTGGTATTACCTGTGGCCGTTCAGCACTGCCCTCCTGCGTCCCGGCGATGCGGCGTGGACAATGGTGCGTAAAGAGTACCACGGCATATCCTCCATAAACAGCTGCATTGCCCATCACGATGGGAAGATCGTCATACACAACGGTTACTCGTCTTCGTCCTGCATCGAGACGAGGCAGGTCCACTGGTGGGAGGAGTGGGTTACCGATACCCCATTGCCATCTGACACTACCGGAGACCGGCGCTTTACCGAGTGCCTAATGCACTTGGTAAAGGCTACTTGTCCTCGGCAAAGCCATTGCCGAGTGCAGCACTCGGCAAAGAGTCTTCGGTAAAAAATTCGTCGGCAAAGAATTTTTAGTCGAGTGTCTTTTATCGGATACTCGGCAAAGTCTTTGTTGAGTGCCCGACACTCGGCAAAGTTGGAACCGAAAAAAAAACCCGAAAAAATGGGGAAAAAATGGGAAAAAAAATGAATTTTTTTTAATCGATGGAGGCCCCCACCGGCTAGTGCCCGCCCATCTCCGGCATTTTTCGAGTAAATTTCGCAGCAACGCGGCCGACGGGATTCGAACCCGCGACCTCCCCTGTGCGCAAACCTCCTCTACCACTGTACCACACTGTCATTTGTGTCTGGATTCCGTTTTAGTTCCTAACATATTATACTAAATCGAGTGTAAATTACTTGTTTGAGGCCCTAAACGAATTCAAATAAAAAAGTTGTAAACTACAAAGTTTCATAACTTTTCGAGATCTACACTTTTAGTTCAGGAAGTTTTTCCATCCGAGGTCGTTTACAAAATTTGAATTTCAAAATTTTGAAATTCAAACGCAGTTTTGCATGACAAGATGATTTCAAATCAAAAAGTTGCCAACTACAATGTTTCATAACTTTTCGAGATCTACAGAGTTTATTTTGGTTGTTTTTTCATCCGAGGTCGTTTGAAAAGTTCGAATTTTAAATTTTTGAAATTCAAACACAGTTTTGCATGACAAGATGATTTCAAATCAAAAAGTTGCCAACTACAATGTTTCATAACTTTTCGAGATCTACAGAGTTTATTTTGGTTGTTTTTCCATCCGAGGTCGTTTGAAAAGTTCGAATTTTAAATTTTTTAAATTCAAACACAGTTTTGCATGACAAGATGATTTCAAATTAAAAAGTTGCCAATTACAAAGTTTCATAACTTTTCAAGATATACAAAGTTTATTTTGGTTGTTTAGTCATCTGTTCATCCGACATAATCGTTCTAACATTATTCACAAATCTTATATATCTCTCTTGTAGTTTCATAAACTACAAGAGAGATATGTTAGATTTGTAAACAAATTTACTTTCACTTTGTCATATGAAGAAAAGACCAAAACAAACATTGTACATCTTGATGAGTTATACAACTTTGTAGTTGAAAACTTTTTCATTTGAATTAATTTACTGCTTCAAAATGTGCTTTGAAATTTTCTTTGCCGAGTGTAAAAAAAACACTCGGCAAAGAGCTTCTTTACCGAGTGTCAAAAAAAACACTCGGCAAAGAAGCTTCTTTGCCGAGTGTCAAAAAAAACACTCGACAAAGAAGCTCTTTGCCGAGTGCCCGAAAAACAACACTCGACAAACCATTTGAGACTCGGCAAAGAGCCGGTCTCCGGTAGTGTGAATATGGCAAAGCATTGCAGTCCAGCTACCTCTTGGAGTCTCGAGGCGAGCTTCTTCTGGCAAATGTCCTAGCCAATCATACGCACGGTTACCGCTATACCCTGGGCAGCTTTGTCGACGGGCTGTCGGTTTCAGTCCACGTGCTGCAGCAGGCAGAAGGCGGAGAAACACAGTGGGTGAAAGAGGGACGGCCGGAGCTTGGCTGATCGCGTCATGTTCCTTGGGAGGCCAAGCAGCTTTGCTCTGGATGCCGCACGGTTTGGCGTGAGCAGTGGTGGCTGCGCCTATTTCGTCATGAAGAGCGAGCTCTATGGGGGGGTCTGGAGCAGGATGGACTGGTTTCATCACCTCGGCTGCATGTGCAAAGCACAGCCACCCATAGGTTTCACCTCAACATCATAGACCATGAAAAACCCACATAATCCATGCTAAAGTAAATTCCAATCTCAAATCATGTTCAACAATTAATCGTAGAACAAATGTGTCATTGCAATCAGGCAAGAACATGAAGACATCATCGATTAGGACCAAGAACAAACAGATCTGAACCCAGCCATCAACAGATCAAAGCATCACATCACTATGAGCATGCAGACCGCCGGAATTGGGTCCCGTGTAGCCACATCCATCGCTATGACCACGCAGACCGCCGAAATTGGGTCCCGTGTAGACAAATCCATCGCTATAAGCACGTAGACCACCGAAATTGGGTCCTGTGAAGGCAAATATTTCAAGATTTCACCTTGCTTTGAGGACGGAGAGGAGGAAGAAGCCGGCGGCTTGGGGAGGAGGAAGCAGATCCGGGGAGGGAGGAGGCGTCGGCTTGGGGAAGACGAAGCAATGACACCAACAGGCCCACATCCAGACAAACAAACACGGCAACCAGCACCGCCGGTCGTCCCGAGGAAGCTGACGACGGCGACGGGGACCCGCACCCTTGCATCGGCGAGACAGAGGAGGAGCAGCCGATGCGAGCTGCGCTAGGCCCGCCTACGACCCCACCGCCACCACACACCGCCGGAGATGGAAGAATGATGCAAGCGAACCGAGGAGAGTGGAGAGCGAGAGGGATTGGAGAGCGGAGTGGAGGAGGGGGAGGAGAGCGGCGCCTCGGCTTATAAGGGAGGGCGAAACCCTAGCGGCGCGGAGAGGGGGCAAATGTCTGCCGTGACGTGCGAGACAAAGGGAGTAGCCCGCCAACCACCAAAATGAGCCCGTGAGTGGCCGAATTCGGCCGCGCCCACGAGAAACGGAGGGGAGGGGCAATCTCTGGGAGCCAGGCTCGCAGCTGCTTTAAGTAGCGTGTGGCCCAGGCCCAGACGCCCTCCAAGCAAACAAACATGGCACGTTCAGGCAAACAAACACGCTCCAAGAGATTACTATGAAACTAGAAGCATTAGTGACCATGGGAGCAAACGACGAAGGTGCCTGAACCCAGCACAATCCCATAGCCTGCATTCATCAACAATGGCCTGATGTAGAGCGTCCGCAGTTATTGACTCGCACCTAAAAGTTGTTTCATTGCGTTCTTTCCAGAGCTAGCCAACCAACCACCATTACCAGCGAGTCAAATCCCTTTCTGAAGTCTTTCGGTATGGACTTCCTAGAGAGTAGCCACAAGGCCAAAAGCACACATGGTCCTGTGGTGCAAGGTTCCCTATTCCGATGGAACTCAGCACCTTTGCCCAAACTGTCCGACTGAAGACGCAGCTTAGCAGCAAGTGATCGATCTCGTCGGGCGTTTGATCACAGAGAATGCAAGAATCGGAGTCCTACAATCCATGGCGCTGATGTCTAGCAGCTGTCCAACAGCGCTTATGCATGGCTAACCAGGAGAGGTGCTTAACCCTTCCGGGAGGGAATATCATGATACCTAGTGGTGGTATGGAATGTACTTTTCAAGTTCCTCTGAAAAAGCGTATAGTAATCTCATTGGCCAAAGTCGATGGGACAAACGCGGAATAGCAACTAGCATTTTGTTTTTTCATTGAAGTCCGTGTTCGAATGTTCTTGTTTTTCGTTGGAAAAACCAATGCCGACGTCAAGACCAGTCTCCTTTCTCATTTGTTTTGGAAGCAGAGCTGAAAAAGATGGGAAATTCCATTGATTCTTCTTTCATTAGAATGTCGATTCCTCACAATCGCTCTTTGTGATGCTGTGAAACCATGATAAATAGGAACTCAAGACGCAGCAACACCTATGATGCAAGAAATCATCCTCCTTTTTGGTTTTGGCTGGTTAGAGCAGAGGACTGAAAATCCTCTTTTGATTAGCGCGTTGTCCCTGCCAATTTACCGAAAGAAAGTGCTATCCACTGAGCAGCAAGGAAGGTGCACTAACGCCGCTAAGCTAGGAAGCCGTGATTGGTAGGTGGTATTGAGACAGGGACGTCTGCTGGTCCAAGTGTGGCCACCATTTGCTTGCCTCGGCTACTGACAAATCATTGACAGTTTGGGATGTGTCCTGACGGCCCAGCCCAGCCCAGCCCTTGACATTAGGAATAGGAACTCGATATAATGTAAGAACTCAACCACGACGCAGCCCTTGTTGGGAGGGATCCCGGATTCGTGATGCCTGCCGCAGCAGCTCTGCCGGACGACGCGCTCTGGCGGCCATGGGCGGACCTCCCTTTGCATCTCCTCCGCGACATCTCGCGCCGCCTCCACGCCACCACCGACTACGTCCGCTTCCACGCCACGTGGAAGCCCAGGCGCGACACGCTTACGCCGGCGCAGTGCTATCCCGCGTTCCTGCCATGGCTACTCGCGCCGCCGGACGTACTCCACCAAGCACCCGATGGCTCGCTGCGTCTTCTCGTCCTCCAGATCGACCCGCCGTGGCACCAGCGCTGCCACTGAGATATCGGTTCGAGATAGGAGGTCGGTGATCAACCTTGTAGACGGCACTGCCGTCTCTACCCTCACCAGTATCTGTTCCGGTTCCGGCCCTAGCGGCGGCGGCCTCACCGCCGGCGTCGATGTCGCCGACCCTCTCACTGGATCTGCTTCATCTGCATCGGCCACACCCCTACCCCTACCTCCTTTTTCATGTGACGACGAGACCAAGTGGTGGGTGGAGCACGCCGATGCCGTGGTCTGCGGCGACGGCACAATCTTTCTATATTTGTTTGGTCCCGTCCACCGCAGGTCGTATTACCTGCCGGCGTTCAACGCTGCCCTCCTGCGTCCTGGCGATACGGCGTGGACAATGGTGCATAAACAGTACCTGGGCATATCCTTCATAGGAGAAGACCCCTGCAGCTGCATTGCCCATCACGATGGGAAGATCGTCGCACGCTACAGGAACTGGTGTTCGTACTACATTGAGACAAGGCAGGTACCACCGCCAGTGGGAAACCCCATTGCCATCTCATTATGGCAAGGCATTGCAGGCCAGCTACCTCTTGGAGTCTTGAGGCGAGCTTCTTCTAGCAAATGTCCTAGCAAATCATGCGCACAGTTATACCATAGCCAGCTTTGTGGACGGGCTGTCGGTTTCAGTCCACGCGCTGCAGGAGGCGGAAGGCGGAAAAACACACTGGGTGAAGAGGGATGGCCGGAGCTTGGCTGATCGTGTCATGTTCCTTGGAAGGCCAAGCAGCTTTGCTGTGGACGCCGCGCGGTTTGGCGAGATCAGTGGTGGGTGCGCCTATTTCGTCATCAAGAGCGAGCTCTATGCGAGGATCTGGAGCAAGTTGGCCATCAAACGCTGCCGTGTGTTCAAGTACAGCTTCCTGGACGATAGGTCAGAACTCATCGAGCAAATCCCGGCTGAATGGGACAAGGACGCCTGCATGTGGCTCACGCCGCCACAATCTTCCATCGCTTCAGCTGAGGTAATCAAGTGCAAATCTGAGATTGCACGATCTCATCTTTAATTGTTTATACTGAATTTGTAGTGTTTCTAGAAGAACAATTCATATCTGTTTATCATATCATATATATATATATATATATATATATATATTCTACTTACAAGCAGCGGCGGATCCAGGAAATATTTTAGGGGGGACTGAATAACACTGCTGCTCGAACTTAAGTCTCAGCCCCCCTATACTATAGAACTTTGCCTAAAAATTCATATGGGCTCTACAGTAATTTGCACTGATTCGGTTTGGGTAGGGGGGGCTTGAGCCCCCCCCCCCCCCCGCCCCACCGCTGGATCCGCCCCTGCTTACAAGCATTCATTAGTAGTAACATTCATTTGCATGCACATGCAGGAAATTAGAGAGGATTGAGCCTTCACACACAAAGGCTGCAGGAGGGCCACAATTCGGGCCTTATTTCAGGATTTATGTGGGCAATCTGCCACGGAATGTGGATAGCTATCGACTGGGACAGTTCTTCAGCAAGTATGGCAAGGTAGCAGAAGCAAGGGTCATGTGCCACATAAAAACCAAGCGTTCATGAGGTTTTGGGTTTGTGACCTTGGCGACTGTAGTTGATCATGAGCATGAGCAGGAACATGCTATTGCTAAGCTGGATGGACAGGTACATATTTATTGATGCTTACTTTTTTTTTGAATAGCTAATTAGCCAATCGATGCCATGAATGAATGAATGAAGGATCAGCTAGACACACATGCATGATACTGTTCATGTTGGATCAATTTTTCAGATTTTGGACGGGCGTCCCGTGCGAGTGAAGTTTGCAGATCAGAAGCAGCCACATGCAGCTTGCTAGTCTTGCTAGTTATGTTTAGTGTCCTGCAATCAGCATTCTTGTAGTAATCACCAATGTGTATGTATTGTGCAAAACATCTCATTTTATGGAAATTATATGTGACATTGAAAGATCATCTCAATTTAGAAATATACCATCCACTACCGGAAACAGTCGCTTTGCTGTGTGCCATAGGCACTCGGCAAAACCCAAAAAACACTCGGCAAAGGATTTGCCAAGTGTAACACTCGGCAAACAGCACACGGCATCTACAGTGTCGGCAAACGGCTCTTTGCCGAGTGTTTTCTATCGGACACTCAGCAAAGACTTTGCCGAGAGCTGAAACCGACGCTCGGCGAAAAAAAGTAACGTGACGGAGTGAAAACGGTCACGGCGCGTTAGCCGAGTGTCAAATATCAGGCATTCGGCAAACCTTCCTTCTTTGCCGAGTGTCAACTTCTAGGCACTCGGCAAACCTTGCTTTTTTTGCCGTGTGCCAAAGTACGGGCACTCGGCAAAGCGACTTCTTTTGCTGTGTGTCAAAGTGTCGGCACTCGGCAAAGCTGCTTCCTTTGCCGTGTGTCAAGATCCAGGCACTTGGCAAACACGTCCCAGAATGCACAGAATTTGGCTTCTTTGCCGAGTGTCATAGTGCAGACACTCGGCAAAGAAGCCATTTTAGTCCCAAAATGTACAAAATTTTGCCACGTGTCTATTTTGCCAAGTGTTTTAAACCTGACACTCGGCAAAAGGCCTTTTTGTCGAGTGTAACACTCGGCAAAGCTGCCACATATAATCAATTTATTAGGTTCGGTCACAGCCACGTACCACATTCAAATAAACATCACATCCATCACAGATAGTTCACAATAGGCATCACAGGCAGTTCATATAGATATATCGACAACACATAAATGCAAATAAACTTCAGAATCACAAGTAGGTTCATTCACAACCACAAGCAGTCACAGGTAATCCATAAATGTAAATACAAATAAAATCACAAGTAGTCACTTAGGCCACGAGTTCCACTACGACAACGCTGGGTCATAAGGCTCATTCGATGTCGCCGATTGATGCTGTACAAAGGAGAAGAGATTGCATGTGTGAAACAAGATTAAACAACACGTATGGTCTATCTGCTACCTAATTAGTATAACCCATGCAACTATCAGCAATATCTTCTCAGTTGCATTGTGCTCTAGTATGATTGCTTAAGTACTAGTTGGTAACAAACATATAGCATTAGTCACTAAGTTTCTAGTGTCTGGGCATCTTTGTAAGATTGATTCTGCATAAACTAGATTATCAGGTTGTAAAGCGACTCACATTGCCTGAAAGAAACAGGAGCAGGTTAAGGAGGAGGGACTAGAAACGGTGGTAGAGGTGGACCGATTGCAGCATAAACACCCCTCATATATTCAAACATCTGTAGCTCCATGCTCTGCCGCTCTGCCTCCATCCTCTGCCGCTCTGCCTCCATCTTCGCCTCTAGCTCCTCCCGGCGCCTCGTTTCTTGTTCCAGCTGAGCCTACAATATTTCATCAAAATGTTACAATGCAATGCAAAAGTATGTAAAAATCAGTGTTCACCTAAACGGATTAAACGGTCGTTTAAACAGCCGTAAACGGTGGTAAACTGTTTTGTTTAGGAGGTAAACGGAAATTAAACGGTAAAAAAACAGGAAAAAACAGCTAAACGGAACGGAGATAAACAACATTAAACGGGCTAAACAGCTGTTAAAACGGCTATTTAGGCGAACACGAAGTAAATCTAGTTCAGTTCTGTATGGACAAATTTGTAGACTTAAGTTTATTATATTTATAAATGTGTACACTTGATATGTTACATGCATAAATATCTATATTTGGTTCTTTTCACATGCATAAATATATATACATACCAAAATAATTGATTTTTACTCGGATAAATATGTATAAATGCTAGAATACTTGATTTTTTACATGCACATACATAATTATATGTATTTTTTTTAAGTACAAAACCGTTTAACTTCGTTTAAACACCGTGTAAACAGCCTAAATGCTAAACGAAGGGCCACCGTGTAAAGATCGTTTACCGTTTAGGAAAATATTGGTAAAAATCAATGAACGATGAATAAAATAGAAATAACCTGAAGTGCGTTCATCTGGAACCGTGTAGAGTCCGGCCGTGGGCGTATCGCCGGACTAGAACCCGTGCTCCGTGCTCGAATCTAGGAGAGAGTGGGAGTACTGGTTGTGTCGATTGTGTCGTCGCCAATCTAGTACCGGCCATGCTTCTTGCCTCCTTCCACCCTATGACCATTTCTCCATCAAGGTCATGGGCGCTCGAATCGTACTCTGGGCCATGGACCAACCTTGCCATCGATGTGTATCCATCGAGGCGACTATGGGCAAACTCGTTGCTGTACGCCGAGGGCGGGTTCAAGGCCGAGATCAAGGGCGTCGGCTCGGTTATCTTCAAGGCCAAGACGGGGGAGCATCGTCTTCTCATCGGGGTGTACTACATCCCGGCCTTGAAGACTCCATCATCAGCGTCGGGCAGCTGGACGAGAACGGCTCACGGGTGGAAATTGAGGACGGCATGCTGCGCATCTAGGATAGAGGTCGTCGTCTTCTCCTCAAGGTAAATTGGGGAAGCAACCACCTTGATGTGCTCCATGTACAGGTGGCGCACCCCGTCTGTCTTGCCGCGCGCTGGGATGATGAGGCGTGGCGCTAGCACGAGCGCTTTGGACACCTTCACTTCAAAGCCCAGAAGCAGCTCGTCAAGAAGGAGATGGTCCGCGACATGCCCTGCGTCGACCACATCGAGAAACTCTGCGACACCTATGTGGTGACCAAGCTGAAGCACCGTCCCTTCCTGCGTCAAGCCTCCTACCGCACCACCGAGCAGCTCGAGCTGGTGCACGGCAACCTCTATGGTCCAGTGTCACCGGCCACTCCTGGAGGTCGGTGCTACTTCCTACTGCTCGTCGATGATGTCACCCGCTATATGTGGGCCGTGCTGCTGAAAGCTCTAGTTTGGTTTTGGTGAATTGATGAAACCCTAAGTGCTAACCTAGTTTATCAAAGTGATCATGAGATAGGTAGCACATTCCAACTGGTGAAGCAAATGAAGATCATGACATGATGATGGTGATGCCATGGTGATGATCAAGTGCTTGGACTTGAAAAGAAGAAAGAGAAAAACAAAAGGCTCAAGGCAAAGGTATAAGTGATAGGAGCCATTTTGTTTCGGTGATCAAGACACTTAGCGGGTATGATCATATTTAGGGTCGATAGCCGTGCTATTAAGGAGGGTAAAACTTGTATCGAAATACGATTATCAAAGTGCCATTAGATGTCCAACTCATTGCATATGCATTTATGATCTAGTAAAGTGCTAACACCCTTGAAAATATTTGTGAAAATATGCTAACACATGTGCACAAGGTGATACACTTGGTGGTTGGCACATTTGAGAAAGGGTTTGAAACTTCACTGGCGGAGTGTCCGCCTGTAGAGTGCGGACAGTCCGACGGTGCCACCGGTGCCCTGTATAGAAAAGACAGGGTTTCACAGAGTGTATTGGACATGTCCGGTGTGAAAGGATCAAGATGCCCAAGAGGAGGGGTGAATTGGGCTAATTCTAAATTTCTTTGCAATAATTAAATCCTACGGTTAGCCCAATTAACCCCTTGTGCCTAGAAAGTGTTTTTAAGTGTTCTACCGCACAAAGGACTTGCAACCTAAATTCCAATCCTACTCTAGCATGGCAATTCTATAAATGTAAAGACAAGTATTGAATTGCTCAAAGTAAATGCTCAAAGTAAAGGGAGAGTGAGAGGAGATGCGGCGATGTTTTGCCGAGGTATCGGAGAGTCGCCACTCCCCACTAGTCCTCGTTGGAGCACCCGCGCAAGGGTGTAGCTCCCCCTTGATTCATGCAAGGATCAAGTGCTCTCTACGGGTTGATTCTTTAACACTCCGTCACGGTGAATCACCCACAACCGCTCACAATGTGAGTTGGGTCATCCACAAGCTCTCCGGATGATCACCAAGCTCCCAATCACCACCAAGCCGTCTAGGTGATGACGATCACCAAGAGTAACAAGCATGAACTCTTACTTGACCACGACAAGCCTAATGAGAAGGTGGATGCACACTTTGCTACTCTTGATCTTCACTAATGAGGGCTCTCTTTGGGATTCTCAAATCTCAATCACCTCACTAGGACATTGCTCTTCTTGGCACTCTCTAAGGTGTTTCTCAGCTGTTGGAATGAGCAAAAGTAACTCCACACACGAGTGGAGCTTCTATTTATAACATGGGCTGAAAAACAAACCGTTATATGCCTCTGTGGGGTGACTGGACGCTCCAGTCATGTTGACCGAACGCTTCGGTCAGTACACCCCGAACTCTAGAGTTTATAGTGTGACCGGACGCTGCTAGCATCTGGTCACAATTTTCCCTCTCTAGAACCTTACTGGAAACGACCGAACGCTGCCTCTCAGTGTCCGATCACTTGACCTTCCAGCATCCGGTCACACCGAAAGATTTCTCCTCAGTCAAATGAACTGACCGGACTCTGCGCCAGCGTCTGGTCACACCAAAGCCAGTGTCTGGTCAGTATTTGACCCTCCATTCACTTCCAACTCTCGATCATACGTGAATGAAGTTTGCTCCATTGGATCTTAGGCATATGTAGGAGCTACCTAGCGCTAGTTTGAACAAGTGTGCACCACACCTAACTCACTAGACTCACCTAGGTCAAGCTACCCATCCATACCCCCCTTAATAGTACGGCCAAAGGAAAAACAAAGTCCTAAACTACTCTAAGTGTCTCTCCAACTCCAATCGACACTTAGAACTAGTCATCCTTAACCTTGCCGTTCATCCTTTGAAAAACGAAACGATTTCCGTCGTAGGGGCATGACCACCTCGATTGCCCAATCGATCTCCATTACCATGACCTAACTTAATTGCATCTGCAAAACACACGTTTGTCATAGTAATCTTGTGTTGTCATTAATCACCAAAACCCAATTAGAGGCCTAGATGCTTTCACGGTGGCTAAACCCAGGTGAACGGTGGTCACTGTGAGTGACCGGACGCTGGCCTCGGCAGGACCAGCTCGCCCAGTCAGTAGAAGTAATAAAGACGCTGGCATCGGTCTTCGATCGGACGCTGGGTTACTTCACGACTGGATGCTGGAGGGGTGCGTCCGGTCACGCTGACGTGGTGGTGTTTAGTGGAGACATTGAGTGACCGGACGCTGGGTGAGTCCGGTCGGGCATGACCGGACGCGCCCAATCGTAAAATTTCATGACTAGAACCTTACTGGAAACGACCGGACGCTGGGGTCCTGCGTCCGGTCACTTTCAAGCAGCGCGTTCGGTCACAACCTAAATGCACTGATGACTGTTGAGATCGGGCAATCAGCATTTGAAGCAGGGGACACGTGGCGTGCATCGGACGACCGGACGCTGGGGTCCTGCGTCCGGTCTATATGACCAGAGCATCCAGTCACCCTAAGCAGTGCCCAGTAAAGGGGTACAATGACTCTATTTCGTGGGGCTTCTATTTAAGCCCCATTGCCAGCTCTAGCTCACCCTCTTAGCCATTTGTATTGACATAGCAACCTTGAGATCTTAGCCAAAGCCCTCCCACTCATCTCCATCATAGATTTAACATCATTGTGAGATTGGGACTTGGTGTTCGTGTTTCACAGCGGGATTCACCTGTTACTCTTGGTGGTTGCTGCCACCTAGATAGCTCGGAGCAGCGAGGATCGTCGAGCGGAGGTTGGTGATTGTCTCCGGCTCCGATCGTGGTGATTGTGAGGGGTTCTTGGCCTTTCCCCGGCAGAGAGCCAAAATGTACTCTAGTGAATTGCTCGTGGCTTGTGTGATCCTCATCTTGTGTTGGTTGTGCGGCACCCTATTGAGGGTTTGGCGTGTGATGCCAATTAGCGCGTGAACCTCCAAGTGAGTGAATTGCCACAACGAGGACTAGCTTGCTAGCAAGTAAGTGAACCTTGGTAAAAAATCATTGTGTCACCATTTGACTCTGAGGTGATTGGTCTTCATTGGTTTTCATTCTTTTAATTGATTGGTTCATTCCTCGACACAGCGGTATAACTATCTTGCTCTCTCTCTTTACATTACCGCAAACTAGTTATCAAGCTCTTTAGTGTAGCTAGTTGTGAGAGCTTATTAGTTTGGTTAGTGTGGCTCTTTACTTAGCCTTTGAGAGCACACTAACTTAGTGTAGTGCAATAGCCATTGTGTGGTTAGAAACAATAGAAACTAGAAGTGTGGTAGGTGGCTTGTATTTTTAGTAGGCTAGCGCAACACTTGCTTCGCCTCATAGTTGTCTAACCGGTTTGTTAAGTGTTGTTGTAGAAATTTTTAATAGGCTATTCTCCCCTCTAGCCATTAGGACCTTTTAGTTGCTCGATTCCAAGGTGACAGCTGTGGACGACATCAAGCTCAACCAGGTAGCCGTAGTGAAGGAGTGCTGACGTAAGCTCTGAGTGCTCTGCATGGACAATGGAGGCGAATTCATGGCAGCTGAGTTCGCGGCGTACTACGCCGATGAGGGGATTCAGGCCACTACTCCACGCCCTACTCACCACAGCAGAATGACGTGGTCAAGCACCGCAATGAGACGGTGGTGGCAGCGGCGCGCGTGCTCCTCAAATAGCATGGCATGCCGGCGGTCTACTAGGGAGAGGCCATGATGACCGCCGTGCACCTACTCAACCACTCTCTGATCAGTGCGCTCGATGGCAAGATGACGTATGAGGCCTGGCACGGGCGTAAGCCGACGGTCAGCTATCTGTGCATCTTCGGCTGCCTCGCCTTCATCAAGGAGCTAAACCATGTCGGCAAGCTCGACGATCGTAGCTCGTCGGGTGTCTTCATCGGCTACGCAGAGGGGGCTAAGGCGAACCGCGTGCTCGACCCAGCGACACGGCGCGTGCGCGTGACGCATGATGTCGTGTTCAATGAAGGATGCGGCTGGGCATGGAACAAGGCGGTGGATGATGGGTCGGCGACCGCGCTTCGCGACTTCACCGTCGAGTACGCGTGGGCTGGAGGTGCTGAGGAAGCACAAGGTGCATCTTCATCGACGTCTGGGTATTCATCACCAGTTCCGACCTCTTCACCAACTCTGCCTCGTTCGCCAAATCCGGGGGAGCTCAGCAGCCCATCGGCTGTGGTTGGTAGCCCATCAGCGGTGGTCGACAGTCCATCGGTAGCAGCTCCGACCTCTCCAGCACCACAGCCAACCTCTCCGACCTCTACATCATCGCAGTCGATCTCTTCAGCGTACCTGCCGACCTCCTCGGCGTCTTCCACCTCACCCGCAGTGACACCATCGTACACAGGGGAGCCGGAGGTCGAGTACGCCACACCGCTAGAGGACGATGAAGACCGCCTAGACGCCTACTACGACGATGAGCCTCTGTGATACCGCGCCGTGGCAAGCATCCTCGGCGACTAGTCCTCACCAGACCAGCCCGAGAGGCACTACAAGAAATGTGTCATCCTATGACATTTACGCCATGACATCTCATCTAAATGTCATTAAATCAATTAGTTTATGACATTTCTTTAGAAGCCATCTCAACTTAGTGACATAAACAATTGCACGTCATAAAAAACGTCTTAGAGGTAGTCAATTTTCACATTGTGACTATATTTGCAACATGGGGTGCTCAAACTTGAGAGCAGGAGGGTGGGAACATGTTGCTCTACCACTGAGGTGGGTTTGTTTTTGTTATAATTTGCGCACTTAATCATATATGTCTAAACTGTAGCAGCTCATGGACTCGGGGCCTTTGGCTCACTTAGAGCGGGTGCTGCGCATGAGTGAGCTCACTAGAAATATATTTTACATTAAGAAAAATAATTAAATAAAATACTAGAAAAAAAATGAAGTTCATCATATTAAAGTCGCAAGTCTTTGTTTCAAAAAAATACTATAGTTATTACAATTCATGTTTTAGAATTAAACTAGCAAACATAAATTACAACGGGACTTATAGCATATTGGATGACAACACACTAGACTATACACTGGACATACATTACACATGAATTTCAGTGTTAATTGAAACAAATTCCAAACTGAATTATGTGTACTCCTACTAAGATCGAAAAATTACATTAAAAACATATTTGGATTGTGTGTATGCAAACGTTATATTTGAAAACGTCTGTGTATGAAAAATGTTAGCCCGCTAAAACTCACAGAAGCGGCAAAATTCAAAAAAGAAGGCAATGCCCAAAACAATGCGCGAACGCCAATAGCCCAAAACCACGGTCCGCGGGCAAGTCAAGCGGCAAAAGATGGCCCAAACAAAAAAGACCCACCCCTCCCCCAAACCCTCGCCACCAGCCCGGCCGCCCGACTCCCTCCCGGATCCCGCACAGCGCCACCATCGTTCCCCGCTAGGCCGCCACCCATCCTGCGCGGCGCACCTATCACTGTCGCCACCTCAATCGTCTCCAGCGCCGAGCCAGAGGTGCGGCCCCCGTCGTCACAGCGTCGAGCCGGGAGGCGCGGCCCCGCATCCCCGGCACCCCGTCGATGTAGGGCCGAGCTGCCCCATCTCCAAGGAGACAAGGCGCAGCCTCCGCGTCCCCACCCCCACCGTCGTCTTCAGCGGCGAGCAGACACGACACAACCCTCCACGTCCTCGACCCCCAGGTCGACTCCATCGCGCATCCACACGTCCTTCTCCTTCAGTCCACACCAAGGTGAGCCCCATCCCTAACTTACCTCCAGTTCCCCTGGCATCCGATTTGGGCAACTAGGGTTCTATAAACTGGTTGGATATGGTTAGAATGGGTCATAAATGTCCAATTTTAGCCACTGGGTGTTAAAAACGAGAGATTTGTCTTTTCAAGGCATCACTACTGATTTGAGATTTATTTTGAAGCAAATGGCTGATTTGAGATTGTTGTTGTACTATTATTACTTGCTAACCTGACTTTGTATGCTCAACTCACGATATTTGTTAGGTGGGCAATATGTCAAGCTCTTACCAGATGTGTTCTGATGGCAAATTGGAGCGGTAAGCTTTTTGGTTGTCATTTAAATTCGTCTTTCTTTTAACTAAGAAAGGAAATACTGTAGAGTTCCTGAGGTGTTCTGCTGTAGCATGTTGCAGATTTCCCAAAAAGTCAAGTTTTGAACTATTTGATAGAAATTTAGGTAACACCATTTCCTATAATATCAGAACCTAAAAATCCTGTGCCTTCAGTTTGACACCATCATTATTCTGGGCTCACTCTAGTGTATTTTCTGTGCATGGAGGACAGGGCTCACCCTTTGGACGCCACATCCTCCCCTTCGTCACTGCTTCACATAGCTTGGTGAGTTAGCTGTTGCTGCTGGTCGGATGCCAATATGCACAGATGATTTTCTGACTGACTATTCATCTGTTATCAATTGGCAACACTAGTTTCAGTTGGCAGATGCAGCAAATACAGCTCCTAGGATATTAACTCCAAGTGACTTCTGTATGCTCCTATGATATTAGCTCAAAGTAATGTTGTACTTAAAATACTTAGCTCAAATTAGATCGACTAGTGCATCCTTTTTTTTTTGACGCAAATCATCAGTGCATCCTTCACTAGCAGCAGGAGAGGTCTATCATTTTTTCGATGTTTCCTTGTTCACATTCCAATATGACTGGAAACCAATAATATGTATTTATTTAGCAGCAGGACATGCTTGTAGCACTAGTTTGATTATTGCAATTAGTGCTTGGCTGGTTGTAAACATGAAACTGAAATATATGTTAAAATAGGTGTTTGCTATTGTCACATTCTTTTGCCATTGTCTTACCTTGTTATCTGAGTTAACCATGGTACTGAATCTACACATGTTCTGTCAACCTAGATCACCTTGCAACTTTCTGTTGATCTAGTTGCTGAGTTGGTGCTGCATGTTAACCAGGGAGGAGTCGGCCAAATGAAATCTTGTTTTCTTTTGTTGTTTGTCTTGGTTTTCTGACACCTTTGACCATGCTTAGTTCTTTATATTCCAACTTGTAATCTGTATTGTTGTATGCTTGTAGACTATGCATTATTCCAACAAGGTCTGAAAAATAATGTCTGATCTGAAAATTTAGGTCTGAAAATAATTTAAGGCTGACCTGTACACATTCCAAAGCTGATTTATTACTAAGTTCAGTTTTCTTTGCCCAGTCCAGCACAAGTTAATTATTTTTGTACTAATCTGTAACTCTCTCTTAACAGGGAAAAGAAATGTTAGTTTGTTATGTGTACTAAGAATTACTTAGTGAGTAGCTGCTGTATTTTTTATTGCTATGACACTCATTGCCTGCTTTAATTTGTTAGTTCATCAATGGCTTGTTTACTCAACTGAATTCGTTTGGTACTTGTTTGCTACTGTTTTGTGTTTCGTTCACTCTGTCTTTTCATTGCAAATTTTCAGGATCTAGGACTGTTAAACTGATGGATTACTTAGCATCAATATCATGATAGAAGCAATCTGAATTTAGAGTTGTAGACAAAGTAATATACTTTTCAGAAAGCATGTGTAGTAGTACTGTATGCTTTGGTTCACATCTCAACAGCCTAAGTATAGATATTTTGACCATACAAGACTGACATGCACTAGTGTAAGCAAAAGGAATGCTTTCAGCCTAACAAACAGGCTTAAAAAAGCTTAGAAAATGGAATATTTGGTGTCAATAGTTCCATACATACCATGACTAGTTGGAATCCATTATATAATTCATGACAACATAGCAATGATTGTTTGCTTTTCTTATTGTAGCCAACTATAAATTTCCTCTGGCAGTAACAAGACAGGTCTACTTGCACTGTTCTTACACCAAGTCAATCTCATTTTGCTTGATGGCGCTGTATGAAGGGTGTAGCCAAGTTCAGGAATGTTTCTTAGAAATGGACAGGATAAAAGTATTCGTACAATCAAGAAAAGGATAGCAGATTGCACCTTCATACCTATAGGTATGTGATATTTTTTAGACGTTCAGTCACTCGATTTAAGGTTTGGATGGTGCTGTTCGGCACAGCTAACTCATACATTTGAGAAAAATTTGAAGCTGTATTATTTTAATGTGGAGCTATGTAGAACATGTTGTTTTGAACAACTACACAGGACTAGTTGTGCACTTAATTGATATAATCTGGAGTGTTGTTCAAAGAATGCATGATGTTGTAGTGAGATCATATATGCGTAGATTATTGTAACTCACCATTTGCTGCACAAATAAATTGTTGTTTGATTTCTTCCAGCTTTACACATACGTAAAGTCCCTTTTTGATTTTTTTATTTGTTTCAACAAGTGATGTTTGTTTCTGATGTGGTCTACAGGACATGGACAAATTCCAGCAACCTAAGGTATTCACTCATGTTCCTTACACCAAGAAAAACTAGCTGCCAGTACCTGTTGAACTATTAGTTTGGTGACTAAGGTCACTTGTGAGACAGGGATGTGAGATTTCCATCTGTTTATTTTATCTTAGACAACTTTGTGACTAAGGTCACTCGTTGAACTATTAGTTTGGTGTTCGTGATGAATGTAATAAATATGTTAATGTATGACTTGTGAACCTGTTGATTGGTCATGAATGGAATATATTGTTGGGCCTACATATGTTAATGTGGATTGTTTGTGCTGATGTGTGGGGCATGTGATGGTATGGATCAGGCCAAAGCAATGAGCCATCCTATGCGACAAGGTCTAAGAATTTGTGACATGAAAGCAAAGGTCATAAACGTTTGTGACTCCAAAACCAATGTCATAATATTATGACTTGAACACATAAACGTCACAAGTTGTCATTAAAGACGCGCATCTTTTGACATTTGACTTTTCGTCAACTTGGTCTCTTAAATGGTGATTTGTGACTTTATTTTGCATGTATTATGACATATATGAAATGTCAAAAGATGGTATATTTCTTGTAGTGAGGCCCTTTGCATAGCTTCATCTGAGGCACACTGGTGAGCCGACCACTTACATTGAGGCGTAGGGTGATCCGGCATGGCGGGCGGCGATGGAGCAGGAGTTCAAGTCCGTCGAGTAGAACCACACCTAGGAGCTAGTGTCACTGCCTGACGGCCACCGCCCTATCACCCTGAAGTGGGTGTTCAAGCTCAAGAAGGACGAGCTGGGTGCGGTGATCAAGCACAAAGCGCGGCTGGTGGCACGCGGCTTCGTTCAGCAAAAGGGGATCGACTACGATGACACCTTCACCCCCGTGGCGCGTATGGAGTTAGTACGTGTCCTCGCGCTGGCGGCTCAAGAGGGGTGGTAAGTCCACCACATGCACGTGAAGTCCGCCTTCCTCAACGACGACCTGAAGGAGGAGGTCTACGTTCGCCAGCCACCTGGCTACGCAGTCGCCGGAGAAGAGGGGAAGGTGTACTGCCTGCGCAAAGGCACTCTATAGCCTGCGCTAGGCACCGCTCGCCTAGAACGCGAAGCTCGACACCACACTCAAGAAGATGGGCTTCAAGCAGAGCGTGCATGAGGCGGCGGTGTACCAGCGGGGCAGCGGACGCAACGTTCTACTGGTCGGTGTCTACGTCGATGACCTTATCATCATCGATGCTGAAGAGCAAAAGGTGGAGGTGTTCAAGGCGTAGATGAAGAAGGCGTTCGACATGAGTGACCTCGGCCTCTTATGCTTCTACCTTGGCGTCAAAGTGCACCCGGACGGCACCGGGATCGCCCTCCGCCAAACCCACTATGCCAAGCACATCCTCGAGCGGCATGACAGGTTGTAATCCGGTCCATACCCTGATGGAGGAGAAGCTCAAGCTGAGTCGGGAGAGCAAGGTGGAGGAGGTCGATCCAACCCATTACCGGTGGCTGATCGGGAGCTTGCGCTACCTGGTCCATACCCAATCGGACTCGCGCTCGCCGTCGGGTACATGAGCAAATAAATGGAGTGGCCAACGATGGAGCATCTACAGCCGTCAAGCGAATCCTACGCTACGTGGCGGGCACCCTCGACTACGGTCTTCACTATGGAAGGGCCCCCGACACGGCGTAGTTCGTCAGCTACTGCGACAGCAACCTCGCCGGCGATGTGGATACCAGTAAGAGCATAACTGGGACGATGTTCTTCCTCGGTGATTGCTTGGTCAGCTGACAGTCCCTCAAGCAGAAGGTGGTGGCCCTCTCAAGCTGTGAAACGTAGTACATCGCCACCGCCACTTCCGCAACACAGGCGCTGTGGCTGTCAAGAATGCTGGTAGAGCTCCTTGGCAGGAAGGTGAATGTGGTTGAGCTGAAGGTGGATAGCAAGTCTGCTCTAGCTCTGGCAAAGAACACTGTCTTCCATGAAAGAAGCAAGCACATTCACATCAAGTACCACTTCATCAGAGATTGCTTGGAGGACGGAAGCATCAAGGCCAGCCACATTGCCACTACTGATCAACTGGCTGACATTCTCACCAAGTCCCTGGGAAAGTCCAAGTTCCAGGAGATGAGGGAGAGGATTAGGCTACAGCAGATCACCTCTAGTGCTCGATACAAGGCTTAGGGGGAGATTGATAGATAAGCCTAGTGCTAAAGCACTTGTATGTTACTTTTTCTGTACTTTTTACTTTTCTTAGCTTTCAAGCCTAGTGTCAGGAATACGCTCAGCATCCACTTTAGTGGTTAGAATATACTGTAGCAAGTAGGAGTTCCCTTTGCTTATAAAGGGACAAGAGTGTCATTGTAAAAACAAGCCATTGCATTTCAATCCAATCGGTCAAGGACCAAGCTGTCCTCTGCTGGTTCCAGATCTAAATCTAAGATCCAATCGGACCAACACCCATTGCCAATACCCCGGTGATCGTGCGATGCGCCGTGGCCTAACGGCCCTAAAGCCGCCTCAGGCGAGGATGCAGCCGGATGAGTAGCCACCGACTTCGTGAGGTCCACGTACTCAGTGTCGAACACGCACACCGTAGCAGTATCGGTCAGTGGAGGTCGTGATGCAAGCTGATCCACCTTGTGCTGCAGATCGAGTACAGAGTGTTGAAGCGCGTCGACCTTGCTATGGATTTGGGGCTCCAAACGCCCATGTCGTTGAGCGTGGCGAGGTTGTCGTCGGGGGTGCGCTGGATGGTGGAGTTCTGGGCGCGAAGCTTGTGCATCAGCTTCGTCAACTCGCCGATCTTGGGTTTGGTACTGGGGGCAAAGAAGGTAGTCAGGGACAGATGCCAGTGTAGTGGAGTCGAAGCAGAACACGAATCGGAGAGAAGCAAAGTGCCAGTTGGGACTTCACGAACACCACCAGAGGTGAGATCAACCTGCCGTCGGGGGTGACGAGTCCAGATCGAGGCGGAAGGGGATCTAGCGACTGCGTACCAGAGAACACGAGATCCTGCGGGATCGAGTGACCTCCAATTGTTACGATATCACTTCACCTCCATTTGATTAACAACGAGTATGAGTGGCTACGAGTATGAGTGGCAATAGTAAAAGAGGAAAACAAGATTACAACGAGCGCTCGCTCGCTGCCGTCGCCCCCGGCAAGCCGGCCACTCCTTTCTTCTCCGTTCTGTTTCTCCCCTTCTCTCTCTCCGTAGTTAACGTCTCCTAGCCGAGTGATTCTACACGGCTCCTCCCTTCTGGGCCACGGTAGCGCAAGTTGGGCCGGCGCTTTCTCTTGGGCCGCTGGTCGGATACTTTCTCTCCTGCGCCATCTTCTTCATCTACGCCATCGGCTTCCTGATGCTCATCTTCATTGTCAGGCACCATCGGTGCCGTGACACGCTGCATATTTTCCAGAGAAGTGATGGAGATTTGGAACCTGAACCTCGACTCGAGCCACGCTGTCAAGAGGAAATGGCTAGCCTTGCTGAATGCAGATTATCCAACCTTTGAGATGAACAAATGGTGAGAGTCTGAGAGATTTCAAAGACGGATCAGAAGAGATGAGAAGGCCGTAGCAAGTCCTGACGGCCCAGCCCAGCCCTTGACATTAGGAATAGGAACTCGATATAATATAGGGAGAACTCAAACCACGACGCAGCCGTTGTTGGGAGGGATCCGTGATGCCCGCCGCAGCAGTTCTGCCGGATGACGCGCTCCGGCGGCATTGGGCGGACCTCCCTTTGGATCTCCTAATAAATCCGATTGCACCATCACGTTTCTTACGATAAACTCTTCAAAACAAAACCCCACATGAATATATTTCGATAAAAAATTTTAGCGAACATTTATCTCATGATAAACCTATGTTTAAAGATATATAATCGTCGAACATCACATTAGCACTACACGAACATCGTAGAAAATAGCATAAAACATCATATGTATGCTACGCGAACATCATTTATATCATGAAATGTAAAAAATTAAAAAAATAAAAATAAAATTAGTGAAGTAATTAGTTATAGTGAAATAAAAAGAAAAAAAAAATACTACCGGACATCACAAATACATCGTAAAACATCACATTAATACTATAGGAACATCGCTAAATATAGCATAGAACATAATAAGTATACTGTGTGAACATCACAAAAATCATGAAAATATAAAATAAAATAATAAAATTAGTGAAGTAATTAATTAGAGTGAAATAAAAAGAAGAAAAAACGCTACCGAACATAAAAAAAAGGTCCTACAACATCAACATATACTTATTGAACATCACAAAATACATCGTAGAACATCGTATTTCTACTTGTGGACATTGAAAAAGAAATAGTAGAAAGAAAAGAAATAGAAATAGAAAAAAAAAAGAAAAAACTTACGTAACTTGGGCTGACTGTCTGCATCGCTGCTGGTCGTATACGAGCGGAGATTGGGGGGTGGTCGGCGCAGGTTTTCCGTGATCGGCAGGGGGATGGTTTCCGCCAACCACTAGACCACATGCCTTTTATAAAATATAAAAAGATTATTAAGTATATTTTTAATTTTTTAGGGGAATTAAGTATATTGTTATTTGGAACCTGAACCTTCAACCTGAGCCATGCTGTCAAGAGAAAATTGCTAGACGCCTAGCAAGTCCTGAGTCCTGACGGCCCAGAGCACAGCCCAGCCCAGCCCAGCCCAGCCCTTGACGTTAAGAATCGGAACTCGATAATATAGGAAGACCTCAAACCACGACGCAGCCGAGGGATCCGTGATGTCCGTCGCAGCAGTTCTGCCGGACGACGCGCTTTGGCGGCCATGGGCGGACCTCCCTTTGGATCTCCTCCGTGACATCTCGCGCCGCCTCCACGCCACCACCGACTACGTCCGCTTCCACGCCACGTGCAAGCCCTGGCGCGACACGCTTCCGCCAGCGCAGTGCTATCCCGCGTTCCTGCCATGGCTGCTCGCGCCGCCGGACTCCACCAAGCACCGGAAGGCTCGCTGCGTCTTCTCCTCGTCCAAGTCGACTCGCCGTGGCACCGGCGCCGCCACTGATACATCGGTTCCAGATTGGAGGTGGGTGATCAGCCTGGTAGACGGCACTGTGATCTCTACCCTCACCAGTATCTGTTCCGGCGGCCTCACCGACCCTCTCACTGAATCTGCATCTGCATTGGGAACACCCCTACCCCTACCGCCCTTTTCATGTGACCAAGAGACCAAGTGGTGGGTGGACCACGCCAACGGCGTGGTCTCCGGCGACGGCACAATCTTTCTATATTTGATTGTTCCCGTCCGCTGCAGATGGTATTACCTGTGGCCGTTCAATGCTGCCCTCCTGCGTCCGGGCGATGCGGCGTGGACAATGGTGCGTAAAGAGTACCACGGCATATCCTCCATAAACAGCTGCATTGCCCATCACGATGGGAAGATCGTCATACGCAACGGTTACTTGTCTTCCTCCTGCATCGAGACGAGGCAGGTCCACTGGTGGGAGGAGTGGGTTACCGATACCCCATTGCCATCTGAATATGGCAAAGCGTTGCAGTCCAGCTACCTCTTGGAGTCTCGAGGCGAGCTTCTTCTCGCAAATGTCCTAGCCAATCATACGCAAGGTTACCGCCATACCGTGGGCAGCTTTGTCGACGGGCTGTCGGTTTCAGTCCACGTGTTGCAGCAGGCAGAAGGCGGAGAAACACAGTGGGTGAAGAGGGACGGCCGGAGCTTGGCTGATCGCGTCATGTTCCTTGGGAGGCCAAGCAGCTTTGCTGTGGATGCCGCACGGTTTGGCGTGAGCAGTGGTGGCTGCGCCTATTTCGTCATGAAGAGCGAGCTCTATGGGGGGATCTGGAGCAAGATGGCCATCAAGCAGTGCCGTGTGTTCAAGTACAGCTTCCAGGACGATAGGTCGGAATTCGTCGAGCAGCTCCCGGCTGAATGGGACGACGACGCCTGCATGTGGGTCACGCCACCACAACCTTCCATCGCTTCAACTGAGGTAATCAAGTGCAAATCTTAGCTTGCACGATCTCATCTTTAACTATTTATACTGAATTTGTAGTGTTTCTAGAAGAACAACAGTATCATCGTATCTGTTTGTCATATCATATATTCACCTTATCCAAGCATTTATTAGTAACATTCATTTGCATGCAGGAAATTAGAGAGAGGCTTGAGCCTTCACACACAAAGGCTGCAGGAGGGCCACGATTCGGGCCTTATTTCAGGATTTATGTGGGCAATCTGCCACGGAATGTGGATAGCTATCGATTGGGACAGTTCTTCAGCAAGTATGGCAAAGTAGCAGAAGCAAGGGTCATGTACCACATAAAAACCAAGCGTTCACGAGGGTTCGGGTTTGTGACCATGGCGACCCTAGTCGATCATGAGCAGGAACAAGCTATTGCTAAGCTGAATGGACAGGTACAGATTTATTGGTGCTTACTTAATTTTTTAATAGCTAATTAGCCAATCGATGCATGATAACTGTTCATGTTGGATCAATTTTTCAGATTTTGGATGGGCGTCCCGTGCGTGTGAAGCTTGCAGATCAGAAGCAGCCACATGTATGTAGCTTGCTGGTCTAGATAGTTGTGTTTAATAATGTCCTGCAATCAGCATTCTTGTAATAATCACCAATGTGTACGTATTGTGCAAAACATCTCCTTTTATTGGATCTGTGACATTGAAACATCTCAATTTTAGAAATATACCATCAAACAATCTTAATTCACTTCAATACCACCAAAATTCCAGGGCTGTTTAATAATAAATATGCCAGTCGGTTACCTTGTCTACCAACCCAGTCGCATCACAGTCCTGCCATTTTATTTTAAGTGACAGTCGATGAGTGCTTCAATCTTCCTCCGTGCAGCCTGTTTTTCCTGATAGCTGTTAGCGGCACATGACATGGTCACCTCAACACAACCCTCAAGGTTTGTCTCTTACACCACACCATGCCCGCTTCACAGCGCTCTACTCCTTTCCAGTGCAGATCTGGCCTTGGATTAGTTCATCCTTATAGGGGCAACAAAAACCAAATATTTGTTGTTACTTCAATCCGATTCGTCCCCTACTATTTCTGCGATTTGATATAGCTAGGTGGAGTTGCTAGGTTGCCCTTTTTTTGGTTTGTGTTACAATTCAGCGGGCTCTGTGCAGCATAAGGTGGAGAGAGATGAGCTGCAAAATTGGACATATCGATGCAGGTTTCGGGCAGAGGCACGCTATGGTGCGGCCTTATTATGCAGCATCTGGTGGATCTGAGCTAGGATGTCACAGGTTTTTGTTGAGGCGGCCTGTGCTGTGGCTTTGACCTTTTTTTTTTCAATTTAGCCCTTTTTTTGAAGAAAAATTACGTTTAACCCCTGGACGACGTAAACTGATCTTTGGACCCTGGGGTCAGCACCGTGGCCTACGGCGCCGAGGTAACACGTCTCGGCGCCGAGATGCCTGGCTTGAAAAAATGCGGCATCCAAGTGGCGCTGACGTGGCAGGTAGGTCGCCGCCACCGATCTTGGCGCCGACCTCGGAGCCACAGATTTTGGCGCCGAGGTCTTATACCTATACCGCGAGCCATCTTCTTCTTCCTCCTCTCCACTCCGACCACCGCCTCCCGCGCCTTCTCTCTCTTTCTCTATGTTTTCCGGCCGCCGCCCGCGCCACCACCTCCGGCCGGCCGCGCCACTGCAGCAGTCCACGGCACCAGCTCCGAGGAGCTCCGCGTCCTTCTCTGCTCCCTCGGTCGCCCTCGTCGCCCCATCGTCCTCCTCCACGTGCACCGACGGCGAGGGCGGCCGCCGCCTCTCCCTGGCGTCCGCGCCTGGCGGCGCCACTGCCCCCCCCACCGGCCGCCGCCACCCCTCTCCCTCGACCGGCCGACATCCTCAGGTATGGTTTTTATTTTTATTTTAAATTTTGTTTTACAATTTAGTTAGTTTAGATAGTTTAGTTAGCTAATTTAGTTATATAGTGATGTAATTTAGTTAGTTAATTTAGGTATTTAGTGAGACAATTTAGTTATATAGAGGTTATATATTTAGGTAATTTGGATAGATTCTTTGATTGTTAGTTATTTATATACTTTTGTAGGTAGTTAATTTAGTTATTTAGTTTATTTGTAAGTTAGATAGTTAGGTAATTAAGTTATATATAGGTAGTACTTGTAATAACTGTAGTTAGTAAAATTAGTTATATAGTTAGATAGATAGCTAGGTAGTTTAGATACTTATTTATTTAGGTAGACAGTGGGATACTTAATTATATATGTAATTTAGTTATACCCTTATTAGTTAAACCCGTAGTAACTTTGATGTTGTGCATACCAACTAGATGGACAACGTAGTCACCCTGTATCATGGAGGAAGTGTGGAGGAAGATGAGTTTGGGAATGTCTGTTTTGTTGGAATGCAAAGGGTGCCTCTCATGTTCGATGATCGACCGTTGTTTTCTGAGTTGTTTAGTAGTGCTCATGATGAGCTTCATTGCAATTCAAGTGAGGATGTCATCTCAGTTGAGGGGGTACTTCACTATGGTAATTCAGGCCATATTTTTAGGCAGTTGGTCCCAATTGCATCAGAGGCTCAATGGGACAAATATGTCAAAACTGTCATGAAGAATGAGTTTCAATGTTTGGATTTGGTTGTACGGAAGTTGTCCAATGATCTCACCCCTAATGGGTATTCACCCCCTAATGGGCATTCACCCCCTCATGGGTTCTCTCCAGAACCGGGGAATCCGGCACCTTCTGACCCTCCGTTACCCAACCGCGAGGTGGATGTGGAAGATGTAGTTCTGGTACTCGCCCCGAATGAGGTTGGAGTACATCCCGATGTTCATGTAGAATGTCGGTCCGATGATGGAGTTGCTGCCCCTCAGGAGTCCCCTTTGACCTAGAATCATCCAAGTAAGTGACGTAGTAACACTTTCGCTTTCATTATTCTTATTTCATTCCATTCCTTTGTCTCAATTGTATCCATATTTGTGCTTTATATGTAGGAGACAATCCTGATAATGATGGTTGTCCTCCTGTGCCTCCATCAACCAATGTGGACCCAGGGTTTATAGCCTCTAATAGTGTGGATGTTAATGTTGTGGATGATGAGGATCCTTATGGCACAGCAAGAGCCATTGATTTTGATGATGACCGCCCAGTTGCAGCTTTGAGTGAACAAGAAATGGAGCTCATCAAGCGTTTGTGTCCTGATCGTGATCCACTAGTTCATCAATTCAGCGACCTCAGTCATTCTCAACATGCTTATGGAGAAGGAAGAGATGACGATCTGCTAGAGGCTCCTGTGGCCGGTGACAGCGTGGAAATTCAGAACGACATGGTCTTCAAGGACTTGCCCACCTTGAGAAGGTGGTTACAGGAATATTCTGTGAGACGTAAAAGACCATTCAAGGTGAGGCACTCCTATGTGGAGCGCCGTTACATAGTGGTGTGCGAGAATGCAGATTGCAATTGGAGGGTCTGTGCTCAGAAATAGAAGGCCACAGGGAAGTTCAAGATAACCAAAATTGTAGGTCCACACACTTGTGCCAAGAAAGATCTAAATTAGAAGCATCTATAGTTGACCTCTACCCTCATTGCCAGAAGGTTGTACACAACATTGAAGGGTCAGCGCAACTTGAAGGTCAGGAAAATTATGGAGATGACTAAGGAGATATTTAAGTATGACATAAAGTATGGGAAAGCATGGAGGGTAAAGCAACGGGTCTGGAAGATGATATATAGGGACTGGGAGGAGGGGTATGAGCAGTTGCCTGCAATGTTCAATGCAATAAAAGCAACAAATCCAGGCATGCATTACGAGTACATCCTGAAGCGAATGAATGGAAGAATAGGAGGCATATATTCTTCCGTGCATTCTGGTGCTTTCCCCAGTGCATCGAGGCCTTCAGGCACTGTTGTCCAGTGTTATCCATTGATGGTACTTTTCTGCTTGGCAAGTACATGGGCACACTATTGGTAGCCATTTCCTGTGACACAGACAATGCATTGGTTCCTTTGCCTTTTGCTTTGGTGGAGAGGGAGAACAAAGACATCTGGGGATGGTTCTTGCATCTTGTTCGGATACATGTCATTGGCCCTGGTAGGGAAGTTGGTGTCATATTTGATAGACACCAGGGCATACTCAGTGCCGTACAGGAGCAGATTCCGGGGTATGCACCTTTGCACCACCGTTGGTGCACTCATCACCTTGCCGAGAATTTACTTCGTAAGGATGGTATGAAGGACAACTTTCCTCTATTCGAGGAAGTTGCTCGCATGCTTGAGGTGTCGTTCTTCGAGGAGAAGTTGGAGCAGCTTAAAACGGCAACAAATAGAGAAGGTAGGCAGTGGCTGAGAGGATTGATGAGAGAACCTAAAAAATGGACAAGAACCTACGATGATGGTGGATGGAGGTATGAGTTTCAGACTAGCAACATGGCCGAGTCATTTAATAGTGTTCTTAAGGGTATATGTGCCATGCCCGTCAATGCCATTGTATCATTCACCTTCTATTGGTTGGTTGCATGGTTTAATGAGAGACGTGCTCAAGCAATGGCACTACAGAGGAATAATCAGGCATGGGCACCTAAACCTCTGAAGCATCTAGAGAAGGCAAAGGAAAGGGCTCTCACACACGATGTCGAATGTTTTGTTCACAACACTGGCAAGTACCAAGTCACGGAAAGGGGTGGTACAACGTCCGATGGTGAGGTCCGGCCCTCAAGGAGTTATATTGTGGTACTTAGTAATTTTTCATGCAGATGTGGGAGAACCAGACAGTACCACTTTCCTTGTTCTCATTATGTTGCAGCATCTCAGCATCGCAACTTTGCCTACGAGACCAAGATACCGTGGGAGTTTAGTGTTGACAGCCTTGTACTTACTTGGTCTTCCCATTTCGAGCCTTACCTAGATGAGGGGTAGTGGCACTGTACACTGGTTCGAGGTACAATGCGGACCCAGGTACACATTGGGACAAACGTGTAACCAGGAAGAGGACAAGACACAAGATGGTCATGGACCAGGTTTCTGGTAGAACGAGGCGAGGTAGAGCAACCCCCTTTCTTACTGACCCCGAGCAAAACCAATGTGGCAAATGCGGGAGACTTGGGCATAATTCACGTACATGCCATTGGCCACTTAGTCAGGTGCAAATAACAAATGAACCTCATTTATGAATTGTCGATGTTGTTCACTATACTTCATTTTTTAATTGTCCAATTTGAGAAGCATGTTTACTAATATGGAAGAGTTCATTATTTCTTTACATTTAACTAATTTGGACTTTCTCAATTTTTTTGTAGGATGGAGCCGTTCCACCTGCTGGAGCCATACTATGAGGAGCACCACCGAGGACGACTAACCGTGGAGGGGGAGGTAACTTATTAAGTCCTGCTTCTTTATTTTTTTGCACTGCATATGTATTTGTGTTCACGCATTAATCTAATAAATTCCATTGTTTATAGGAACTGCACCCTCTTCATCCTTGAACCCATGATAGGTTCAAGGACATGCAGTACGATGATAGGTACACTCCTCTCCTTGAGTGGGCTGGGCTGGACGTTGTATCGTTCCAGGTTCGCCGTGGGTTGCCCGTCATCAACCCTGCGGCGATCTCAGCTCTGGTCGACAGGTAAAATAACTATGAACTAATCCACTTATATTTATATTTTTGCTTGTCGATGAGCACATGACCGTAATACTTGGTCTTTGTTTTGTAGGTCGAGGCCAAAGACTCATAGCTTCCACCTTCCTTGCGGTGAGATGACCGTTACTCTTTAGGACGCGCAGAAGTTCATCGATCTCTGTATAAGAGGCCGACCAGTTATCGGCCAGTGCACTGCTAGTGGTTGGAGAGCTCGAGTACAGCTCTTCCTTGGGAGAGAGCTTCCTCCAGAGACACCGATTACCCACACCTCTGGAGTACTCATCAGCTGGCTAAGGCAGAACTTTGGTTAGTGTCCTAACTTTGTAGACGAGCAGACAGTTAACTACTACTGTAGGGCATGAATCATGCACCTGTTTGGTTGTGTTCTCTTCCCCGACGGGATGGGAGACACCGCGTCGTGGATGTACCTCCCCTATCTCACTAACTGGGACACGGCGGGGGGCTATAGCTAGGCTTCTGGAGTGTTGGGGTTCCTGTACCGCCAGCTTTGCGAGGCGTGTTGTCGGAGTTCATAGAACTCCTCACTAGGAGGCTGTGTTCACCTACTTCAGCTTTGGATGTGGTCACATCTACCGATGGAATGGCCCATAGTTCTGCCTCCTCGTGACTGGTTCTAGGTGCCTAGCACGCGACATCGCCCGATGTATGCGTACCTTTGGGACCAGGTGAAGGGTCCCTTCGCTCAGAGTAAACACGCCTACATCAAGTTTAGCAACGAGCTTGACACACTTACGCCGGGGATGGTGAGTTAGTTGCATTTGACATACTAATTTGTTTTTGCAATGTAAGCAATAATTCACTAATAAATCATTAGCAGGTTACTTGGGAGCCATACGATGACCAATAGTTCTAGCTCATGGGTTGAGCACCATGTACAGCGAGGATGAAGACATGTACCTGATGCGGTGCTCGCTGATCTGTTTCTACATGGTTGAGTTCCACCTGCCACACAGGGTTGCACGCCAGTTTGGATTGAGGCAGGAGTGGCCCATCGAGCGGTTCTCGACATCCATAGACTTGCACAAGTAAGCGTCTTCAAACTGTTCAAAAAATTGTTTGCTTTTTAAGCCATGCGTAATGTTATCCTCTATAAGTTTATGGCCTGCTATTGATTTCATTTTGTTAAGATATTGTGTTTGGGCCTAAAAATTTACATATTCATTTATTTTACCTACAGGATCGATCGCCAGAAGCAGAAAAATTAGACGAACTTTGAGACCTTCCATCGTGACGACATCGACAATTGGGACCTCCTACATGAGAACTTGTATGTCAACGACCAGCTGTGCACGAACAACAACTTCAGAGCGTACCTATCTTGGTACACACATGCAACAAGGACCAAGCTGAAGGGGCAATGGACCCAAGCATACTACGCCAACATTGAGTCCTCGGATGATGAAGATACGTCGTATGACCTTGCAATGAGGGCAAGGACGCAGGTGGAGACTACACCTATCTTGGACCGAGTGGTAATGTCAACTCTAATCCCATCATTTAAATATGAAGATAGCTATATTTTTAGATATTTAGAACTTATTGGTAACACATAAAGACCATGATATCTATAATTTTAGCGAATCAACACTTAATACCAAGATAGCTATGTTTTAAGAGATTTAGAACTTACTAGTACCACATAAAGACCATGACATCTATAGTTTTAGCTAATGAACACTTAATAGCAATGCATATAGACCATGGTTCCTCTAATTTTAGCAGTGTAACTGTTAATGCCATTGTTTGCAGGGCAACACTTTGAAATAGTCCGTGCTTGACATCGAACACTTCTCAAAAATAGGCGTACACGATAAGGCAATGACACATAATTTTTTTACAGTAAGTTTGAACAACATCCACTAGTTTGACATGCAAACCATATTGAATTGTGTGTGACTAATAAAATTTTGAAATCAGAGGTTAGCATGTTGGCTGGGTCGTGCTGCTACTCATTGTGGTTGTGGGACTAGAGCGGCAATGGAGGCACACACACTAGCCACAGGACTATCGGACATGAGTGTACGGCTCGGTACTTCTACTCACGGAAGTACTTCTTCGGGAGGCCAAAGTTCATCCTGTGCCACTGTGGATACTTTTCAGGGCCATGGAGGTGAGAATGAGGACGAGCGTGGTTATGAGGAGCTTGGACCATCTTAGCTACAGGACGCTCCATCGACTCAACCTATGCAACCTGCCGGCACTAGGCAATGCCGTTCGCCTAACCCTTTCACTCCAGGCACCGACGCTCTTGGCCACAAGGGTAAGGGTAAGACTAGGAGACATTGAGGGCTTTTGGTAGACTTTGTGGTAGTCTTTGTAGTAGGCTTTTGTGGTAGATGTTATTATGGACTTCACGGACTTTTATTTTGAACTATTATGTGTTGTATGGACTTTTATTATGGACTTTATGGACTATAATTATGGACTATGTGCACTATCAATATGCTCATATGTATGGTTTGAGATGAATGTGGTATATATTTGTATATCTAAACATGTTGTATTGAGGTTATATATTCATGTCATATTTGTGTATGGATTGCATCAAAATATAGGAGAAACTTTGCCAAAATTTTCTAGCTAAAGTACATGTGTGCAGTACACCTTTAGCATCTAGCCTTTACAGTGATTTATCATGTCACCATCGTATCGTACATAGACTTTTACAGATGCATTGATTGCTCATACAAATGTAGCCTTTTCAGTTGAGCTTTGAAATAGGCTTTTCAGTCTGCCTTGAAACAGTGATTGAAGTGTGAATTCGAATAGGCTTTTCAGTCAAGGAATCTAGGCTTTCTAGTGTCCTTCGATGTAGACTTTTCAGTGATTCTAAGTAGGCTTTCCAGGAATAGTGGATACACAATACAATGGACAGTAAACCTGCCTTCGCCTATATATATGCATTGTGGGATGCATTGCTAACCAAAACCAAAACTAGTATTTGCTTTCATTGGAGTACGAATGTCTGGAGGGTCGTCTAGAGGAAAGGGTTTCGGTAGTGGGAGAGGAAAGGGGGGACAAAGGGAACTCCCATAGTGTGGGAGGGGTCTCTTGGTCTTGATTTCTTTGAGGAACCAGTTGATCAGTTTCCCCCCGAGAGCAAGAGTGATTTCACCAAAGAGTGCCCCCTCGGAGGATATGATAACCAAAAAGAAGATTGGCCCAAATGCATGCATGGTGAGGATTGCTTAGTGCAGATGTTCACTGAGGGGATGGATGGAGGCCATCGCTTCTTCAAATGCCCATGAGCATGGGTAATTAATATTACTATTTGTTTGTTAAATATGTTTCTCGATTGCACTACAACTTACATGACATACTTATTGTAGTCTTTCGAGTCTGAAGAAAACTATGGGTTCACTAGGTGGGTCGATCTTCGTCTAATTTATCTGCATCAGCAGTACATTTACTACCTGCAGGACCATATCTTCGAGCTAGAAAGGGAAGTTAGCAGTGGTACAAGGACGATGAAGACGACGGCAACAACAATGGTGCCGGTTCACAGGAGGCACTCTACAATGATCCATACTGCACCTGCCCTAATCACAAGAACAAGGGGACTCCGCCGCCACCCTCGTGTAGAACCTAGATTTAAGAACAAAACCAGATACACACCATATGGGAGTCCAGGAAGTCAAATCTCACATATAGCTACAAATAAGGGTAATATCGAAAGACAATGCTAAATATATAACGTACTTAGTATAAAGGATATAACCTTAGACAGCAAACACCGGAAAGACAACTCTGATCTTTGGGTGAAGACTCCTATTCCATAGGGACAACTGACTGGTTGATCATAAGCCTAATTCCTCCAAACTCTAGCAATATGGTACCCATCCGGGATTTTTATCCAAATAATTGAAAAGTAAAGCAAGCGTAAGTACATGTCGTACTCAACAAATATAACATGGGGTTCATGAGGCTCAAAAGACTGACACTTGTTTAATTGTGATTAGCTTTTAATGAGTCATCTTTTAGCAATTGGGTGGCAACAAGTTTATTCACAAGCCCATATAAGCACACGATTAGGTAAACATGAATAATGAATAGCAAAAAAAGTAATCATTAGTGAGCATCTTTATCATCAGTATCATCAATGTTCATCATCTATTCCGTAAATGTTCCAACGCCGCCCGTGACCGTGAGCATGGCTGATATACCAGTTTTATAGTTTGCAGAGGTTGTGAAGCCTTTCAAAGATCCATCTAACAAGTTAGGGCCATTAGATTCACTCAGCAAATAGATATAGGAACCCCCCTGTCAAATGGCACAATTCCATCTCGACTATACACATAAGAGTAGAGGCTGTCCTATACCCAATTCGGCAAGCCATTCTTACGCCAATAAAGGTAACCTCTAACAAGCTAGAAAATGTCCTCATACTGAGCTAAAGCCAGAGCCATGTAGCCCGCATAGTCGTACTATAAGTCCCGGATGATCACTTACAGATAAGTCCTTAGGGACAGGAATCTAGAGCACCATAAAAATAGCCCAATGCTCTAGCCCTCCTTGTTCCATGCTGCTAAAAAGCATCTTTTAGTGTTTATTGCATATACCATTAGTCAAGTTACAAGATCATGGTTGTCATTAAGCACTAGCATCATACTACTCAATGCAATACCCCATAGGTATCAAGGCACAAGGTACAAAGTACTAGGAAATCCTTAGTGGTAGTCAAGGTAGACACATGCAGCATGAATTAAATGATTAAAGGTATATAGGACAACAAGGAAGATCCCATGCTATACTTGCCTTAAAACACCGATCCTTCTTCTACTGAATTGTAACCTTGACAGGACTTATTCTAGATCACCAACTTCTTCTACATCACCAACGCAAAGCTCACCGACTGGATATGATCATAAAGCACCACACAAGCATCCATGCAATCATACACGAAGCAACAATAGATCTAAATTAGAACAATACACCAAACATAATTAATAACAAGTGAAAAGATTTTTAAGGATGCTCGACACATTATTACAAACACAGACGTGAAAAGCACTCCAATCGCAGCTACGGTGAAAAAGATACATTTACCAATAGATTTGCTTTATACATGAAAAAGAAAACTATTGTCTTCATTTATTTTAATTATAAAACATATATAAGAATATCTAAATTGTTTTAAACCAAATTATATTTGTATTAGAAAACCAATATAAGATTAATCTTATTTTATTTACAAAAGATAGAGGTAAAAAGCCTAAGTTGCTTTTAATTAAAAAATAGCTTCATATAGAATAATCACATTACTATTTTATTCAAAAGCTCTAGACATGCTAAACAATGTTACTAACACATAGATTACGTCGTTACGAACCTAATGCAACTTGAACGGGTAAAATCGGAGTTAAAATAGAGAAGATATGGCCTACTGAAGGTAGTGGCAATTTTGTAAATAGATGGAACTTGATTTTTGAATTTAAATAAATAAAATCCGATCTTTAAATCTGGCCGAAGACTGCGGGCACTATTTAAAGAAAAGGAAGGGATTCTTTTGAAAGAAACCAGGGACAGCGGGTTCAATAATAGAAAAGAGTAGGGGGTCTTTAGCAAGATGGCCGTCGAAAGGGTATCTTTGAATCTGGGACGTTGATCATGTGATGGACGACTGTGGTGGCTTTGCACAGCGGTGCTCCATGGATAGTGGCGAGCACCTTGCTAGAATCCCACTAGGAGCGAGCTTTCGAACTCCAAACTCTATGAGAAAAACACAAGGAGGTAGAGAAGAGACGATGGACTCGTCCGTGGGGTCGAAGAGGGACGCGAGGGCACCTGGGTGGCTCAGGACTTGCTCGAGCGGCTTGGGAAGTCCGGCGTAGTTTCGGCGAGCGCACACACACAATATGGAGCAAGAGAGAGGGCATATGTGGCACCTACGGCTTTCTTACCTTGACGCGAGGCTCGGCAAATAGCTCGGAGCGACAGCGCTAGGGTGCAGCGGCTAGGGCACGAAGCGGCATCGCATGGGAGCTAGGTGGAGATGGAGGGCTTGGTTTTATAGGGCCTAGGTGTGGTGCTCACGCTAAGAGTCCAGGGCTGATCGGGGCTTCCGCTCATGTGGTTACGGTCGGGGTCCCACTCAGGCACAAGGTGGAAGAAAGGGGAAGGAGCTGACTAGTGGGCCCAGGACGTCAACAAGAAAGGGAGTGGGGCCAAGGCGTCTTCCGGATAGAGGATGAGAGGAGGCGCACATGGGCTTTGGCTCTTGCTGGGCCGCGGGGAGAGAGGAGACGGGAAAAGCAGGAGCGGGCTGCGGATGAGGTGAAAGGAGCTTGGCTCCGGTGGCCTGCTTGGCTAGGTCTGTGGGATGGGAGGCCGAGTGGGCTGGTTGGCTGCTAGGCTGCCAGGCCAGAAGAGAGGGGAGAAGGGGAGAGAGAGGCCAAGGGCCTTTGGGCCAAAAGAGTGAGGGAAGTGGTATATTTTTTCATTTTCCTTTATTTGAAAGCACTTTTCAACTCATTTCAAAAGCATTTGAATTCATTTTGAATTTTTGGTCAAAACCACTCATCTCAATAAATCCAATGCAGTGGCATGAATGCATCAGCAGTGTTGCTAAACCCTATGTTGTATTTTAATTTAATGAAAATTATTTTTTCCCTATGTTTCATGAGCACATCAAATACCAAAATAATCATTTTAATCCTATTTTCAAAAGTGAAAATTTTGGGGTGTTACAATTCTACCCCCATAAGAGGAATCTCGTCCTCGAGATTCAGAAGACAATAATCGAAGAGATATGGATACTCTACATTTGAAAACTTCTTCACTTCCTTGGGTAATCCGATCCTGAAATTTGTGGGTTATGGGTTCACCACGCTTCCACTGCGCTATTCTAATAACCTTACTCAAAGTAACTTGCTCAACTAATTTCCAAGACTTTAATGGGTACTCCAAACAATTCTCTTGTAACTCCAATCGCTAGGCCACCTTTCCTTTTTAGTCCTTACATTCAAATCTCTTTCTTCATATGTTCACCTTCCAATGGAGCATTCTTACTTTCTTGTCTCAAAGTAGGTTCTATTACCAACTTCATAACATCAATGACTATCAACGCTCAAGTTAAGTTGCTCAACTCTTAGACATAATTCTTAGTCCTTGGTGTCGTCCAAATCTTCTTAGCATAACTCTCCTTTGCTATGGACATTAGTAACGACTTTTGTTTTCTAGGCTACATACTTCCCAGTCAAAGTCCTTGATGACTATCAATTCCAATGATGATGTGTCAGAAGCTTAAAACCAACTATGTGAAGATGTCCCTCATATTCTTACACGATCCTTGCCTGTGTCACTCTTATGTCCAACTATAGTGCTGTCAAATCATCAAGGCATAAATCATAACGTGTAGCTCCAAATCATGAGTCACTTAGTTCAACTCACTTTGTTAGTTAATTTAATCCATAAGCCCCTACTTTCCTTCTTACACATACCAAACCTTGATGAGATGCTTCTCAAAAGATAGAGAAACTCTTATTTCGATCTGGAAAAGCTAACATATAGGTTTTACTTCAACCACTTCTTTTAGATTCACCTGAGGTTTCTTGATCCAAATGAACTTAGTAATATTCCCCAATACTACTATAACCATCTTCTAATGATCTTTGAAAAATCTCCAATGAACCTCTAATAGAATCTTACTATTCCAAAGAACTCCAAGTCACTCTTACATACTTGGGTAGGTTACAACCAAACTCATCATTAATTTTCTCGAGTTCTTCTCCATATTTCTACCATTAAAGATAACATAACCAAGAAGAGAACTTCCTTCAACAAAAACTCACTTGCTAACTTGGTGAAACATTGAGATGTTCTGAGTCTCCATTGAACCAATTGTAGATGTCCAATATCTACTTCCTATGTCATCCATGCCAACTTATCCTGGGTATGTTGAAGATTGAACTCCCAATTGATACTAGCTCGAAGTGATAACCAATACAGGAAAATACCCAAGCTCCTTGATCCAACAAGTAACACATCTTTAGCAAAGATACATGCACTTGATAGTGACTTCTCATCCAAAGACTTAACCTATACTTCCAAGTGAAGCACCAGAATGTATGAAACCTTCGTCTTGCAACTTCTTTAACTTGGCTACCCCCCTTAAGAAAAGATCAACTAGGGGACACCAAAGCATATCTTGAATCTCCTTTTGAATTAAGTTAACTATCATCAAGAAGTTCTGACATCCAAAGAAATTCATGTGCAAGAGTATGGACCAACAACTCGATTTTCCTCGCAGACAGGAAACCAGCAGCACAGTAAACACAGCCATAACTCTTATTCTGTTAATCCAATAAATCTGTAGTTTAAACCATTGGAAAGCTTATACAATTACCCACAACTTTCTTATACAACTCTTTTACAAATTCTCTAGTTAACATGGTCAAAAACAGTGCACAACAGAAACTGTTCCAGGCTTCAGACAGCATAGATGCATCGTCTTGTGATTTTTGTAACTCCATAACCAAAATAGCTATCAGGGTGATTCTTGTAGTCCGAGAAAGATATGGAAGTGTACTATTGTCTAGAATTTTTTCATGATTTCTGATCATCCAAAACCAGAGATATAAGCTAAAGAGGGCAGACTGCTCCGAAAGGCATGATAGGGAAAACAGAAGAAAACCATAACCCAGCTGTTTATTTCATTAATCCTTATACCTTAGGCCTACAAACTAAATGAAATTGTGGGAACACCCAACAAGATCATTGCAATCATTACAAAGATTCAAAACAAGCATAAACATAATAACCATTCAACAAAGCAATAAAGGTGCACATCTCAATCATTGACTTGACTTACGATACTATCATTTTTATTACATGAAGGACATAAACTCCTATTCCTTAACAAAGGTGTGGCTACGAGGGCATCTAGGGTAGCATCCCTTGCATGACCGTGAGGGTGACACATCCTCCACTTCGTTGATCTTGGATAGTCCGTCATGACTCCTTCATTCATCATCCTCATCAAATGCTTCTTTCGGGTTGGATATCACTGCCATTTTCTAGTAGCAACCTTGTAGTGATCTGACTCTGGCCACTTCCATGGTGCAGCTATTGATTCTTCTATGGGAAAGATTTAACATAATGTCCTTCCTATTGGCAAGCTGGATCCTTGGTGATGTCATACTCCATGGACTTATTACTTGGTGTGTTGTTAGCTTGCTGACTCCAAAAGGTCATCTTCTTCTGATTGGCTTGCTTTTTTCTTTCGCTTGGTCTTTTGAGGTTGAAACTCCTTATAATTGATCGTCCACCCATCTATGCATACCTCATGTGAAGTATTTTTAGCTTGACAAGCTTCTAACTCCTTATAGTTTGGATTCATCTGACTAGGAATCAGAGCTAAATGTGAGGAGGTAGTTGAACCCAAATGTTGATCGTTTCCCAATACTGGCTCTGGTGAGTTTTCCTTCCTCTTCTTATCCACATTGTCCTCACAACTCGGGTTCACCATGACTTCCTTCTTAGTTGGCTTGTTTCGAAGACAAGGAAGACCATAATGTTCACAACAATGACATCGATACTGACTTCCGAGCGTATTACTACCAGCACCCTCATTGGACTTCATTTTCTTCCAAGCTTCTGCCACCTGTCCCTTCACTGGTCCCTTTGGTATGTTGGTTTGACCTTGTGGCAAGCACTGTTGAGAACTCCCATCTTGAGTCATTCCTTCAAGTACTTGTTGTTGCATAGCTACAAGCTTCTCCTTGTCGAATGCAATCAAAGACAATGTAGCTTGGTCCTCCTGACCTCTAATCCGGTGGTCTCCTCATTACGACCCATCTATTTAGACAAAGAGAGAGAATTTAGAATAGAGACATTTTTTTATAATAGAACAGAGGTCGAAGTGAGCATAACTTTTAGCAAATAACAAGGTTAGAGAGAAAGCAAGAACTAAGCAGAGATGATGGCATGCTAAACATCTAGTTCTAACTAGGCTTGTGTCCTACAGTTATCATTGCTCCGATACCACTTGGTAGCACATGGTTTTAAGAACAAAACCAGATACACACCATATGGGAGCCTAGGAAGTCAAATCTCACATATAGCTACAAATAAGGGTAATATCGAAAGACAATGCTCAATATATAACATACTTAGTATAAAGGATATAACCTTAGACAGCAAACAGCGGAAAGACAGCTCCGATCTTTGGGTGAAGACTCCAATTCCACAGGGACAACTGATTGGTTGATCACAATCCTAATTCCTCCAAACTCTAGCAATCTGGTACCCATCCAGGATTTTTATCCAAATAATTGAAAAATAAAGCAAGCGTAAGTATATGTCATACTCAACAAATATAACATGGGGTTCATGAGGCTCAAAAGGCTGACACTAGTTTAACTGCGATTAGCTTTTAATGAGTCATCTTTTAGCATTTGGGTGGCAACAAGTTTATTCACAAGCCCATATAAATACATGATTAGGTAAACATAAATAATGAATAGCATAAACAATAATCATTAGTGAGCATCTTTATCATCGGTATCATTAGTGTTCATCATCTATTCCGTAAATGTTCCAAGGCCGCTCGTGACCGTGAGCATGGCTGATATACTAGTTTTACACTCTACAGAGGTTGTACACTTTCACTGTGAGTCGTGATTTACCCTTTCGCCCGAGGTGATCAACCTCTTGACCCACTACCAAGGAAGGTCGGTAGGGTTCACTATGAAGCCTTTCAAAGGTTCGTCTAACAAGCTAGGGCCATTAGATTCACTCGACAAACAAATATAGGAACCCCCCTATCGAATGGCATAATTCCATCACGGCTATACACATGAGAGTAGAGGATGTCCTATACACGATTTGTCAAACCATTCTTACACCAATAAAGGTAACCTCTAACAAGCTAGAAAAGGTCCTCATACTGAGTTAAAGCCAGAGCCATGTATCCCTCACAGTTGTACTGTATGTCCCAGATGATCAGTTACATATAAGTCCTTAGGGAGAGGAATCTAGAGCACCATAAAAATAGCCCAATGCTCTAGCCCCCTTATTCCATGTTGCTAAAAAGCATATTTTAGTGTTTATTGCATATACTATTAGTCAAGTTACAAGATCATGGTTGTAGTTGAGTATCATACTAACCAATGCAATACCCCATAGGTATCAAGGCACAATTTACAAAGTACTAGGAAATCCTTAGTGGTAGTCAAGGTAGACACATGCAGCATGAATTAAATGATTAAAGGTATATAGGACAACAAGGAAGATCCCATGCTATACTTGCCTTAAAACACCAATCCTTATTCTACTGAATTGTAACCTTCAAAGGACTTCTTCTGGATCACCAACTTCTTCTATATCACCAACGGAAAGCTCACCGACTGGATATGAACATAAAGCACCACACAAGTATCCATGCAATCATACATGAAGCAACAATAGATCTAAATTAAAACAGTACACCAAACATAATAAACATCAAGTGAAAAGATTTTTAAGGATGCTCTACACGTTATTACGAACACACAGATGTGAAAAGCACTCTAATCGGAGCTACAGTGAAAAAAGATACATTTAACGATAGATTTGCTTTATACATGAAAAAGAAAACTATAGGCTTCATTTATTTTAATTATAAAACATAAATAAGAATATTTAAATTGTTTTAAGCCAAATTATATTTGTATTAGAAAACCGATATAAGATTAATCATATTTTATTTACAAAAGACAGAGGTAAAAAGCCTAAGTTGCTTTTAATTGAGAAAATAGCTTCATATAGATTAATCACATTACTATTTTATTCAAAAGCTCTAGACATGCTAAACAATATTACTAACACATAGATTACGTCGTTACAAACCTAACGCAACTTGAACGGGTCAAATCGGAGTTAAAACGGAGAAGATATGGCCTACTGAAAGTAGTGGCAATTTTGTAAATAGATGGAACTTGATTTTTGAATTAAAATAAATAAAATCCGATCTTTAAATCTTGCCGAGGACTGCGGGCACTATTTAAAGAAAAGGCAGGGATCCTTTTGAAAGAAACCAGGGACGGCGTGTTCAATAATAGAAAAGAGCAGGGGGTCTTTAGCAAGATGGCAGTCGAAAGGGTATCTTTGAATCTAGGATGTTGATCACGTGATGGACGACTGTGGTGGCTTCGCACGGCAGTGCTCCATTGATGGCGGCGAGCACCTTGCCAGAATCCCACCGGGAGCGAGCTTCCGATCTCCAAACTCATCGGAAAAAACATAGGGAGGTAGAGAAGAAGACGGCGAACTCGTCCGTGTGGTCGGAGAGGGACGTGAGGGCACCAGGTTGGCTCAGGACTTCCTCGAGCGGCTCGGGAAGTCTAGCATAGCTTCGGCGAGTGCACACACATAATAGGGAGCAAGATAGAGGGCATATGCGGCACCTGCGGCTTTCTTACCTTGACGTGAGGCTCAGCAAGCAGCTCCGAGCGGCGGCGAAGCTGCGGAATGGTGGACCGAAACAGCGGCGACGGCGCTAGGGTGTGGCGGCTAGGGCACGAAGCGGCATCGCATGGGAGCTAGGCGGAGGCAGAGGGCTTTGTTTTATAGGGCCTAGGCGTGGCGCTCACGCCAAGAGTCTAGGGCGGATCGGGGCTTCCGCTCGTGCAGTTACGGCCAAAGCCCACTCGGGCACAAGGTGGAAGAAAGGGGAAGGAGCTGACCAGTGGGCCTAGGACATCAGCGAGAAAACCGACATCAATGACCATTAAACCATAAACCTAGGGTTTTCCATTTGTTGCACATAAATGAACCAATAATATAACACGATTGACAGAGATTACCTTGGTTTACTAGCTTTACCACGCCTTGGCATCCTACCGTTACATAATACAAAAATAATAATAATCACTTCAAACAATAAGTACTAACGTATTTAGGGTTGCAAAATACAAGTAATATATACCAAACCAATGCGTAAAAAATGAGGAGGGGAGAGAACATACCTTGCTCTCGAAGATCTATGGATCAAATCCAACTTTCCAAGGTCAAATTGCTCGATTCAAGAGATTAGGCGGTTTAGGGAGAGCAAAAACCCAAGAACAGGGAGGAAGGAATGAAAGGTGCTTCGGCCAGGGAAACCTTGGCGTGGGTTTTGAATCCGAGCTCGGCGCCATGGATCCTGGCTCTAAGGTCGGCGCCGAGATCCATGGCTCGAAGGTCGGCGCCAAGATCCGTGGCTCCGACCTCGGCGCCATTGCCCGTGGCACCGACCTGCCTGCCACATCAGCGCCACTTGGATGCCGCGTTTTTCCCGGCCAGGCATCTCAGCGCTAAGACCTACGGCGCTGAGACATGTTAACTCGGCGCCGTAGGCCACGGCGCCGACCCCTAGGGTCCAAAGATCAGTTTACGTCGTCTAGAGGGTTAAACGTAAATTTTCTTCAAAAAAAGGGCCAAATTGCAAAAAAATAGGTGGCTTTGAGTAGTGGAGGGCTGCAGTGCACAGCCTTCAGGCACAGCTGGGCTGGGGTGCGGCGGTATGTACCAGAATTGCGGAGGGTCTACAGCTAGAAAGATCGAAATCCACAGCAATGGAGACATGGTAGTTGGATGGCAAATGCCACAGAGCGTTATATATCTAGCAGCGTGATATTTTGGTGTCACGGAACCAAAATCTTCAGTTATTTTGTCAGAGAAGGAAGTTAAGACATTCCTCATAGCTGTGAAATATAGCAGCATATTTTGTCTTCCTAGATTTTTATATATGTTGAGAAAAAACATGGGCAATAATATATATATATATATATATATATATATATATATATATATATATATATATATATATATATATATATCTCCCAGATATTAAAGTTCTATATGCAATGTATTCATGTTGATCCATACCAGTGGAAATTTCCAGAGATAATCGATGAGCATTTGCATCATGGAACTAGTATATATATATATATATATATATATATATATATATATATATATATATATATATATATATATATATATATATATATATATATATATATATATATATATATATATATATATATATATATATATATCTCCCAGATATTAAAGTTCTATATGCAATGTATTCATGTTGATCCATACCAGTGGAAATTTCCAGAGATAATCGATGAGCATTTGCATCATGGAACTAGGAAATGTGTTGCGTTTAACCATAGAGGAACACTTCTTGCTGTTAATTATCTGAGTATGTTGCTCTTCAAGTTAATTCATGTGATGTTTTATGTAGTTATCATCCTAGTTCTTGATTAGTATTGGTATTAAGCTCTTGAAAGTTTTTTTTAATGTTAACAAGAATTAAGATTTCTTCTAGTCTAGCAAAACAATTTCATTCCCATCATCGTTGTCACAGCTGGCAGCTTAATCAGTCTGTATTACGGGTAGGGCCAATGGGATCGTCTACCTCCTATTGCATTTAGTGTCGTCTCACATCATCTACAATATGCATTAAGTGATCACCATCATTTTATTTTCCACTCCATGCGGAACATTTACGTACACTTCAATTTGTTGAGACACAACCAGTATACATTTAATCTAGGATGAGCTGTTTCTTCTAACCATTCACTCATCCTTTCCTCATAGTGTAGTTACATGAGCGATAAGTAGCCCTAGATGCTTGGTTTTGTTAATGTGTGTTAGAGATCTCTAGTAAAGAATTACTACAGACACGTCTTAACCTAATCATAGATGCGTGTTCGTATGTCTCAGTCGTGTGTTAGTAATACGCGTCTGTAGTATACGCTTATTACAGACGCGCAAAACACGCTTTTGCGCGTCTATAATAAGCCCTTACTACAGACGTGTTATTACAGAAGCGCGTCTGTGACTCTGAACACTATGTCTGTGATGTGCTTTTTTACATAGTGAGAACAGGCACTACCGGAGGCGGCTTCTTTGTCGAGTGCCTCAGGCACTCGACAAAGGCCGATATACACTCGGCAAAGCCTTTGCCGAGTGTTACACTCAGCAAAGGACGCTCGGTAAACAGTTGATCAGCAAAGACCTCTTTGCCGAGTGCACTTTATCGGGCACTCGGCAAAGCCTTTGCCGAGTGCTAATCTGACACTCGGCAAAGAAAAGTCACCGTGACGGTGGCTTTGCCGAGTGTCAAGGTCAAGCACTCGGCAAAGGTGGCCATTTTGCCGAGTGCCACCGGCAAGACACTCGGCAAAGCATGCGACTTTTGCCGAGTGCCTAGCCCGTGGCACTCGGTAAATCTGTGATGTTTGCCAAGTGCAATGGCCTATGCACTCGGCAAAGCATGTTCCTAGGCATGTTCCTAGGTCGTCACTTTGCCGAGTGTCATGGCCATTGCACTCGGCAAAGTGACTGAAAACAGTCTTTTTTATTTGTTTTTTACATTCCATCCAAACAAACAGAAGATATATATAACAAACATCACCAACATCACATATATATCATCAACATCACAGATATCCAACACCACATATATATCACAAACATCACATGTCTCACAATATATCACAAATAAGTTCACAAGTAATCCAAGTGCTCCATCATCTACAACCACAATTGCAAATAGAAGTACCATTAACAAATACAAGTATCATCACCTAGCTTTCTCATCCCACCGCCCACCATCTTTGTTCAATCACCTGCAATTAAAAAGAGTAAACCAATATGCACAGATAAACAAGAAGTACTTAGAAAGAGATGCAAAATAAACAAAACATAATTACAAAATAGCATAGTATTACATGTATTAGAAATAATCTTCATGATCAGGATTAGCTGGATCATAAGTCTCATCATCACTATCAATCATGTTGAAATAATCAACACTATCCGAATGAGCAATGTTGCCATTGTCATTGTCTAAAAGTAATCGCTCAAGCATTTGTAAGTCCTTCATATTTTGCACCTCATCTCTAGCGTCCTCTTCAATAACCGTTTCATTGTCTACTTCCATTCTGATCGCTTTGGTTAAGTCCATCTCAAACCTTCCTTCTAGTCCCTCTTCTTGAAAGAACTCTCCGTCATATGTGTTTGGGTCTAAGTTGTAATCTTCATCGTTTGGGACAGACACTTTACCGTGTGGCGATACCCTATGCATAATATCCCAACCCTTAAGATGACTTTTGGTTTGACACGCATATAGGAGATAATAAACTTGCGTAGCCTGTTGGGCCACAATATAGACATCGTTGCCTGGTAAGATGGAATCCTGTCAAATTTTGACTAGCCCAAGATTAGAATATGTCCGTCTCCTTACTTCAGGATTAAACCAATGACATTTGAATATGACGGGATTAAAAGGTTTGGAACCATGAAACTTGAGTTCGTATATTTCTTCAATTCTTCCATAATACTCGACCTCATCAACGCCGGGCATAAAAACTCCAGAACTTGTGGTTCTTCGATTGGGCCGACTCTGCTCGTAGCTTGTTGTGCGAAAGCGATATCCATTCACGTCATAACCGGAAAATAACCTGACCCTATAGGCAAAGCCATCGGCAACCTGTCTCAACTCGGCACGCATAGACGCATCCCTCTGGCCCTGCAAGCTCAAGCAGGATGCATTGTTATATTATTCGCACGTACGAGTAACTTGGAATGTCAAACTAAGTATGAGCTAAATTGGATGGTGCCTTTCGTTTGAACCAAGAAATGAAATCGGGCATTCCATTTCCCGCACCCTGTTTAAGAAGGGTATCTAACTGCTGCGGGGTAGGATCCCTTGATTGAAGCTAGAATTCATGAAGAAATTCCCTGTACCAACTAGAAACAAGGGGGTTAGATGTAGAATAGTGACAGCATATTTAACAAGTTCGTTGAGAACTTACTGCATGTACGGCGCCACTTCGTCAAGGTTGGTCAACATGTATAGCATGATATGGTGCCACTATTCATGATTCAAGGTCTTGGGGGTCGATGCACTTGCGCTTCTGAGTTGCCCTCGGAAAAGGCTGAGGTTCGATTCATTTTCGCCAGCATTGTAATGAGGGGGTGGATTATGCACGCTAGGGAGGTTGTCACCATAGTATGTTGTTGTGAAGTTCGCCACCTCCTCCATATTGTATGCCTCTGCAATCGAAGCCTCGATTTCGCATTTATTTCTACATTTCTTTCGAAGAACCTTTAGACATCTCTCGATTGGATAGCACCAACGGCCCTATAGGCCCCCCATTCGTGTCTCATACGAGAGGTGCAAAATCAAATGCTGCATCAGATTGAAGAAGCGGGTGGAAAGATCTTCTCTAACTTACAGAGCAACACAGGTGCCATTCTTTCCAAGTCCGCAATCACAGTCCGAGATAACTGTAACAGAACCGCCCAATTTATACAAGATCAAGTATGGCTGTCCCCGCTAACACGTTGACACGCGCATACTTTCACTTATGTAAACCCGGTAGTCCGCTGAGTGTCCCAAAAGACCTCGGTAAATCAACATCACAACCAAGATCGCGTGATTAAGCAAATACACATCACATACACAGGGTTGCAGTGGAAATAATATTACAACTGGGTTCACAATTAAAAGTACCAGTTTAGGTTTCAAAATCGATTAGTGAAAACAACATAGCTTTCAAAAGATTATATTAATATATGTTCTAAATACATTGCTAGCATAAGTGACATCATCCGACAAAAGCATATAGATGATAAGTAACTATAGAATCACCGAGCCACCGGCGGTTAGCCACCATCTTCACAGGCCGAGAACTTCACCTGTAACATGGTGGGATAAACCCTGAGTACGGGAATGTACTCAGCTAGACTTACCCGTCAAAACCAGAAATAAAGGACACCAAGGGTCATGCAAGGCTTATGAGGTGGGCTAGCTTGACACAGTTGCATAAAAGAGCTTATGATTATAGTAATCAATTTAAACTTAGCATCAAGCTTATCATCATTTACCTGTCCACTAGATTTGCACCTGTACTAGAGCACTCACTTATTAGGAGCAAACAATATTAACCATAGCAGGTATAATAAGGCTGTCATCATCATATCATCATTTCTGAACCATTATGTTATTTAGTGTATCTACTTTGGAGATAAGCCCGTCAAGTTCTCACTAACCGGGAGAGACGGCGACTCGAATCGAATTACAACTCAGCTGAGGGGGTATTCCTAACTCTCACCCTGGCATACTTAGCAAGGGTAGCCGTGGGTCACCTTTGGGACAACTCAGGAACCAAATTCGCGGGTTCGATCAGCGCCAGCACTCTCAGGGATTACCCTTCTGCCAGGACGATCAGGACTTTTAAATCACCTGCCCTTGGACTCACGCCTACGGCTCCCTTCCGAGGCGTACTTTATACTTATCGACTCCCGGCCTGAGGTGAGCTACTCGGCTTCGTGGTTAGTCTCCAGACCCGGCCAACTAAGAGAGAGGCATGCGTTCAACATGAACAGGAAAGGCTCCAAGATTCAGTCCTTAAGCGACACAGACAGAGTCACTGCAAACCGGCAAGCCTCCGCCCGGTCTTCAATTCAAATTAAGACAGGTTCTTTTCCACGATAGCAAATATAGCCAACCGTGCCATATGTATATTCCTATATCTCGCAGGTGACAGGAAATCACCTGACTTCTACCGCGTTTAAGCAGGGCTAAGCACTACACAAACCTGAGCTACAAAGGATTCAGGGTATCAATATCTGGGCAAGGATTGGATAACCAATGCAGCAAGTGTTTGCATCCAACACCTAAACTTAATGCAACAATATATATATATATATATATATATATATATATATATATATATATATATATATATATATATATATATATATGTAACAATAATACTTTAACTGCATTTCAGAAATTAGGAGGCTTAATATGCTCTGGGGCTTGCCTAGGATCCAACACAAGTCAGTTCAGTTAGCTTGCACCGTCATGGTGACATCTCCGGCCCTAGCACTTGCTTAGTCCTTCCATCTTCGGGATATATCCACCAAACCAAATCTTCGGGTTTGGCTCCAACATCGCATCCTTCATGTGGTGCATCTAGCGTACCTAGATGAGATGCAATATGCAAGTGTATGAATACATGGAAGTGCAATAGACGATGCATCGCATGCAGTAAGTAAGACAAGCACAAGGTTACATTAACATGCACAAGCACTTCGCATTGCCTACTTTAAATATCGCACAATTTATCATCCCACGATAGCAAAGAAGACGACAACACCAAGCATGACACAAGTTTCCCAAGATCTCAGGTGCTCTAACTCAGTCATCATTCAAGGCATAAGTCACACTTAACAATATATAAGCAAACACTATAATTGGAATCTACTAATTTCTGGACATGCAAACAGCAGCTACAAGATTTAGCTATAACTGGAGTTACACAAATCCAAATGACTTGAAAGAAGACATTTTGGAAAGCTTATGAAATTATCTACATTTCATCTATAACCATCACAACATGATTCCCAAGTTAAGTAGGTCGAAATTATACCTTTACAGAAACTGGTTCATACAAAACAGAGAGCAACAAATCCTGTATTCTAACTTTAAACAGTTGTAACTCAAACACTACTCAGCCAAAGGATACCAAATTTTAACAGCAGCTAGATACATAAATTATCTACCACTTTTGTATAAACAAGTTTCACAACAAAGCACATTGTCATGAAGAACTTTGCTAAGTTCCCAGATCTGTCCATAAACCACATCGACAAGAAAATAATTATTAACTTATGTTGCAAATTCATAATTGGGCAAAACCAACTTTACCAACATTTCACACATGACTAAAGAACACCAGAAAACCTAGTGTCCATGACCAAATAAATTCTTTTAATGCATCTCTTAATTTATTTTAGATAACAAGGTGATTTAATGAACATATACCAAAAGTATACAATAAATTCTACACAAATCACAGTGGCTCACATATCCTCTCAATAGTCTACTGTATAAATTTCACTCTATTTAAATATGTATAGCAACCTCTATGAAAAAGACAACTTGCTAAAGCAAGAAATCATGTGAGAGCAAGATAAACCAATAACTCACTCATACTTCATCCAATACTCATGAAATTTTTACCCCACATCAACTATCACATGAGTAGCATGCCACAAAAATTTCACTTCATTTGGAGCCCTAGATCTACAGTTATGGAAAATAACAAATTCAACTAGCATTACAACCTTACTGCACAAATCTATTTTTACCGCAAAATATTGAAACTAAAACATGCCATATTATAGATCTAATGCATAGAGAATTTTACAAGGATTCGAAAAAGTCCTCATTTGCTATTTTACGAATTTCCTATGAATTACTATGAATTTCCAAAGATTCAGCAAATTTACTGCAAATAGGTCCTTATCGGCACTATTCATTTGAGTCACTGACTTCGCAGTTAGACCCCTCCCTTTCATCAAATTTGAGCCTGAGGCCCCTGGTCGCAGTTGAGAACAGAGGAGGCCGGGGAATTGGCCGGTAGCGGCCGGAGAAGGGCCGGTGGCGGCGGGGGAATGGTGGGGAAGCACCAGGGGTCCCGCGCGCGCCCGCTGGTGGTCTCGGATGGCCGGGAGGCGGCCCGAGGTGGCTCGGCCATGTGCACCGGTGGTCGGAGGCAACGGCGGCCGGCGACTGCGGTGCTCCCAGTGCGGTTTTGGACGGCGAGCACGAGCACGGCGTGCAGGAGAGGGAGGCGAAGCTGATGGCGTTGCTCGTGAGGAGCGAGGGGGGGCTAAGAGGGGGAAACAGCGCGGCACCGGCGAGCTCGGAGCTCGACCATGGTGGTCGCATGCTCTAGCGCCGAACGGAGCGGGGCGAGGGAGCCACAGAGTGAGTGAGGGAGAGAGGGCAGCACAGCGTTCCTTCAGGAGGGCGTAGGGACACGACAGGGCAGACCACGTGACAAGAAAACTCAGCAATGGTGGCCACGTCCATGGGCACGCGGTGTCCTTTGAGGCCTTTTACCGAGCACGTGGCGGGCGACGGTATGGCCGACGTGGGGAGCCGATTTGGGCTGCTTCCAGGCTGAATTTAGCAATGGGCCCAAAACGAAGTTTGCTCACCTTGGTCAGCTCTACATTTCTTATTGAGGGTGCCAAGTCATTTGAGCTATGGATTAGTAGGTAATTAAGCTACAAACTGCTAGTGTCAACACATTGATAACGGTCACGGAAATTCGCTTTCGGAGGTCAAAACTCGGTCAAACTCAGTGCAACTTTTTGCATGCTCTTCTCCATAATATAACCTTCAACTTTTATTTTTGGACCAACTCAAGTTGCTTAACGAATTTTGGAGAACGCGAAACGCCAATGCTGATGTCAATGAAATTCCAGACTTAGAATATTTCCAAGCGCTGAAAACTGCAGTAAATTCAATCTTGTGACCTCTGTTTGACTTATTTCCAAGCTGATCTAGGTCTTAGTGTAAAAACAAAGTTTCTTCTACATAATAGGAACTACAACTTTTATTTAAGGTCCAACATCAAAGCTTGCATAGAACCTAAGTTCTACCTTGACCAAAGTAGGATCATGATAAAGCTTAGATTATCATTTTTGATCCATTGGAGCATTTTCTTGGCATTTGCCCAACATGAACCTTTCATGACTTTTGCTGTAGAGTTCCTCTAGAGTCATTTGGGCAAGGTTGCAAGGTTTGGTTGATGACCTACATTTCCATTCACTTAATAGTGCAATTCAAGCACTTAGTAAAGTCATTCCAATAAGGATATAACTTATCATTTCATGTGACTTTTTGATTCCAAACTTTATGAAACTTTTCCAGTGATCCATGTGGGTGGAAATTGATGTGAGGCACATGAAGATATTCCAATAACACCAGCCAAGCATATATCTTGAAAAGACCTATATGTAAAGCAAGGGTGCAATATCCGAGTTTAGGTTGGGGCTCATTTCCATAGGTTTGACCTTGACATCTCCATCACCACTGAACATGTCATGGTTGAGTTTAAACCCATTGCTTAATGGGTGACAAACACCTGGGGTGTTATAGCCCTCCCCTCTTAAAGGAATCGCGTCCAGAGATTCGGTGCAAAAGACTTTTAAGGGAAGAGAAACATGTCATCCAGTTTCCAACATCAGTGATAGCATTAGGCCACTTAACTTCGGAGTATCAGAGGGACCAAGTTGGTCACGACACTTTCTGATACTTGCTCTTCGTCGTAAGTTGTTGTCTGAAGAATTTCCTTCGTTGGCTTCCATAAAGCATTGTTACATTGGGAGGAATCCAAGATAGCACTGTCCAGCGTACTTCGTCCTCGATGCACGAAGAGTGATACAAGCATAGACTAAATACTTGTAACATCTACTTCCCTAGTGGATATAGCATAGACCTATGGACTTTGCACTAGATCGCAGTCGGTTGATGGATATTCCTCGCAACGGTGCTATATTTGTTCCCAAGGTTTGAAAAGCAGTTCTCTATTAAAGTGGCTTGAGCACAACTTTTTGTAAAGGATGTGATCAAAGACGGGGTAAACATCCTTTGAGGGTATGAGAAGCTAGTTAACCAATATCCAAACTGGTTGTAGCGGTGCAATCACTCATTTGTCAACTGATGGAAAGCTACATAATGTTTCATGTGTGCAGTGCTCTTTCTCTGATAACAATACTGTATTACCTGAGTCCATTGAGTGAGCGGTGAATGTGATAGCTGACTCCATTGACTCAGCATTTTCGACGACCATTATTTAAGGGAATTCTTGTATCCAAGCGGCAACAGTTATCTGAGTTGTATCTGAGGCAACCCCTTGGGTAAAACACATGGAAGACACCTTAGGCATGTCAGCATTGGAAGACACAAGTTGCAAGTAATCACAAAACTAGGGACTAGTTCACTACCAAGCAGGTTAAGTACAATTTGCCTTCGTGGTGCAGTTGCACAGCAAGTTGGGTTTACTTGCATCGTAGCAAAACCAGCTTTCTTAAACTATATTTGCCGTTGAGGCTTCCATTCTTAGGCCAATCAATATCTCAAAAACCATAATCCAAAAATCTATGGGTTGACACCTTTCCAATTACTTTCGAATTGCAAGGGCACAATTTGACTTCTAGAACACTTTGACTGCTCACGCATTGCTGATCTAAGAGGGCAAAAGCAAGGCACATAGGGTTGCACTTAGTCTTCTCAAGGGTATGGAGGGTTGTCTAACAGCAATATACCTACAAGTTGTAATTTCTTGGCATGAATTACAAACACAACCGTCTAATGCAAAGGATGATCGCAGTCACAGCGAAATTGCAGATTCTGTACCCTTTTGTTTTCTATTCATATCTCACAAACTAGTGCTCCATTGTGCATGAATTTTGGTAGGAATATAGATCCATGGGTCTTCTAACTACTCACCAAAATTCAACTCAACCAGACACCGTTTGACTATCCAAACAATTCATCTACCAAAACTGCTCTGTTCTGAAATAGTAGCAAACTGAGCCGACAAGATATCTCTCAAATCCGATGTTTTACTCAACCAATACTCAAACCAACTTAAGACATTGAAGGGTCCTAAGCAATGAATGATATCACCAAGTTTGGGGTCAATCCAACTTCGTTTGAGTCACTAATTGCTGACTTGAAGATAACCAATTTTAGTGCCACAAAATCTGGACAGATTTCGTGTTCTCCCTTTTCTTTGCTTCACACGTTGAGGTGTGTGTTTTGCACTCTTTAACCTTTCTCATAGCAGCAGCAGCCTTTCCCTAGCTGAGGATGGAGGCTAGAGTTTTCCTCACATGCTTCTCTGGTAACACTTCAACCATCGTTCTAGACAGTAACTTGACTATGCACAAGCATTGGACTTGTGGCTATGTTTTTAGGACACAAAGCATCCTCTTCATGAAGGGACTGTCCTATTGTGATAAGGAACCATTCCTATATATCCTTCGGCACTTCATCCAATAGAGTCCGGACACATGTGTTAGTGGCACCTTGGGGCACAAAGATGCTGACTGAAACTAGGGACGTCTTGTACTATCTATGTGATTGTCCAAGATGGAATTGACTTGATAGCACAGGTTTTGGAAAACAAGGCAGTAGTTGCATTACTAATGGCTTGCTGTTTCATTGTTTAACATTAATTGTTGTGTGCCTTTCTGATCCAACAGTGATGACATAAGTTGTTCACTAGGTGACGGACGTCAATACTGGGACAACCAAGTGGAGTCACTTGTCTACCACCTCTTGTAGTCGGTTAATGTTTATGTCGGTGACCAGTTCTTCAAAGGTTATCCTTTTTGTGACTTCAACCGGACGCTCTACTACTTTCGGTCTGATATAGGGATCTTCGATAAGATATGGAGAGATAATCAAGGAAGAGCTCACGTGAAAATAACACATCGGTGCAGTTCTGCAATGGATCATGACTAGAAACCTCGATACCAGCGCGCACCCAGTAGCACAACCATGCATCGGCCGCCCACAAGGAGGCCCTAGGTTCCGTCGTGGCACCGTAGATTGCTAATCGTGGCACCATTACTGAACATACAACCCACCAGAATTCTCACATGGCACAAATTTGGTTGCATAGGAGCAAGCACAATGAGAAGGAGGGATAGCAAACAAAGGTAGTCACAAGGTTAGGACTCCACAAGGAGACGATCAGAAGATCAAAACATAGCACAAAAGAACATAGCCTAATTGCCGAAGGCAACTAAGCAGGAGACTCTTGCTTAATTTCCATATACGCCTCGTGTCCACCAAAGTGATTACCAGATAAATATTAACATGAGATTTGGTCCTGTCGAGCAGCAACAGGAGATCAAGACTGATAAACATCTAGGGACTTGAACGGGTTCGAGGCAAAATAAACGAGATTCGAAGGTCAGAGCCAATGCACTAACTAGGGATTCAGTTGATAAAGCAATGACATGATCTGTGTGGAAAAGGTTCCAAAGCCAGGGCAGATAGTGATTAGCGTTGCACTAGCTCATCCATAAGAGAAAGAGCAATGAAGTCCGACAAAGATTTTTGAGCAAGGTCCTCCCCCATAGGAGCGGGACAACCACGACACATGCAAGCATTCAAGGGAATTAAGCTTGGGCCTACGGTTCAAGCAAGGCATAGATACACAAACGTTCAAGGGCTAGTGACCACGTCTACAGGCTCAGGCTCCCAAGAGAGAACCTAATTGGAGACGACAACTGTGCGATTATGTAACTTGAGCGTTGTTTTAGGATAAAGCTATTTGACACTCGTATGCTTACCGAGGACAAAAGGGTGTCAACTACGGCACTACCTAGATAACGAGCATCCACACATATATCATGTTCTTAAGCGAGCATTTCGAAACACTCAATTCAATTAGCTTAAGCGACTATTACTAAGCTCAAAGTTCGCACACATAACAAGCATTTACCAGAGAAGATCTATCTACAAGCTTGGCCCAAAACCAAAGCAAGCTAAAGCATTCACTTAGAATATGCACAGAAACTGAACAGCAATACAGTAGGCACATGTTTTAGGCATAACTGAAGTTGTATGCATCAAACAAAGGTGATTCTAGACTTTAGGTAAAGCTTATTAAGTTGTCTATAACTTTGGTATTCTCTATAACTATAGAAAACACCGTTATGACCACGAAAACATCACTACTATAGAAACTGTTCTAGCAGCCCTAAACATTGTTACCTTAGACCAACAATAATTTAATTTTAGTCATAAGAATCACAAGTACTTAAGTGAGGCCTAAAGCATTTGCAAAAGCTTGTAAGAGCAACATACCCACCACTTGGCTAGACTAGAGGACATTTATAGGTTTAAACATGTAACCACAATTATTTCTAGAAAGGCTAAGCACACACTTTTCTCAAGCACTTCCTATTCAAGCAACATGGAACAAGGCATTTTGTCTAGCTTCACACAGAGAAGATAGCAACATCACATTGATCACAAGTTACTTAGTATTAAAACAAGGTGAGGGAAGCATATTTATGCACAAGCACAATCATGATGCATGCTCGTCCTATTCGTCCTCATGAAATTGCTAGCCTATGGTGGTAATCACGTTCTATGTCAGTGGCATAACACGTACTCTCTCAATATATAGCTAGTCGTCAGCTACATTCAATCTACGCATTCGTGGTTAGCGTACCTGTAGGCAAATTCATTGTAGCCCATCCCCACAAGAGATAAATAAGCACACAATGAAAGCAGTAAACTAAGATACTCTGCATATATACATCCCCAAATGTATATACTTCGATATCCATAGCTACCCGATAAATATACCTGTAATTAAATACCTTCATATATACATGTGTGTGACATGTAAATATTCCAGTAACCACAGCTAACTCTCCCCTAGACCGACAGTTGGACGGTCATGCTCTCACAACTCACACTTACCTGGGCGTAGAGGCAATTGATCCATACATTACCATTCAAACGAATGGCATCCATACAATAGCACGCCGTATGGACGACGAAAGTAAAAAACCCCCCATGTTAGTCCTTAGATAGCCACCTAATAGTCGTTAACTGGGCATAAAGGAGGATGTCGCTAGCATAGTTTTGCAAATTAGTTTTGACAAATTTGCCTGTAGCTAAAGTTTTAGTTAAATAGGCTTTTTAAAACCAAAACTTTGTTTTTAAAATAATGTACATGACAGTATTATGCTTAATCTTGCTCTGATACCAGCTGTAACAGAACCGACCAAATCATAAGAACGTAAGTACAAAAACAATCATCGAGGCGATCAAATTCCTATACTTAAGCTCCCATAATCCCGGTAGTCCAGAAATCACGAAGGATTTCAACCAACTCTCGACATACAAACCAAGATCGTAGTGATTCAACACAACACATCATTCGTTACAACATTTCACAAGTAGCATTCGAATTACATCCATCAGAGTTCAAATAACATATTACAAACCAAGTTTGAGTGTGCGGAAGCAACATAGTTTAGTACAAAACATCATAGTTTTCAAATACATTGCCAAGTCTGAGTCATGTCCCACAAAAGCATTATCAGGTACGAGAACTAGTACAGACCGCGCCCAACGGTCTAGTCTTCATCCCTAGCTGGGAGAAGGCAGTACTTGCAGCAACCAAAGTAGAACTGGTCATCTGCAACAAGTGGGAGATAAACCCTATTGAAAAGTGTCAAGCAACAGATTTCTTATTTTTCCTAGTATCATTCTAGCATAAGAATAGCACTCACCAATTTTTACCTTCACTGGATCTATAGAAAAATTATGAAAATTCACACAAGATCCATCCATGCAAACAAGATAATTTTCTATCTCCTACATACAGTATCCAAAATTTATGAAAATTTAACTACAAGCTATTCATGATATGAGCAGTACACCATAAAAATTTCATGCCATTTGGAGCTACCTAGAAAAAGATATAATTACCCCTATTTCTTGTATGATTAAAAGAGATAAATAGAAACTCCCATTTTCATAACAGAACCTGGCATGGATTATATTTTTAATAGAAACTAGACATTATCATGAACTCAACAAAATTAGAACCACATCATTTGGATCTACCATCTAAGAGCTACATATTTTTGAATATGTACATAAATCTGTGAAATAATAAAACAAAACAAAATAAGAAAACCAATTCAACTACTGGTGGGCCAGCCCGAAGAAACGGTGGCCCGTGAAGCAGGCGTAGGCGTGGCCCAGAAACGGCGCGGCCCAGCCAGGCTCCCGCGCGTCAGTCGACTTTTAGCCGAAAATGCAGAGGAGCTGGCCAAGTCCCGTGAAGAGCGACGTGCTCTCGAGGGGGAACTTAACCAGATCCGCAACGTTGCCCAGCTTGTCATCTCAGAGGTCTTCGGGTCGGCGCCAAGCACTAGCGCACCCGCCGTCCAGCTGGCGGAGGTCCCGAATGCGGTCCGGGACCTTATCACGAGCGAGCTGTTCTACGGAGCGTCAGGGGTGCTGACTTCGGTGGCGACACACCATCCAAACCTAGACTTTGCCACTATCTTCAGTGGGTACGCTGATGGCTTGAGCACGGAGGACATTCAATCAATCGGGGAGAGCTTGTTGCCGCACGCGAGGTCGGTGGCAGAGCAAGTCTCTGCTCAGTGGGTGATGGACGTCCGCCATGAAGACATGGCTAGAAGCATGCGTTGGGAGGACGTTGCCCAGCCTACGGATGGCGCAGAGCCTGGGTCAGAGGTGGACATTGCCCCAGCTTCAACCAAGTCGAATGTCGTCATGCCGGGGAGTGACCGCCCATGCCTTCGCCGGTCGCTCCGACAGCAGATGCTGCCGAGCCGCCCCAATAGCTTGTAAAGTTTAAGTAGTTTAGTAAACATAAAAAGTTTAAGTTTGTGGGGGAGCCCCTGTGTAAACGTTCATGTGTACTTTAATGACTACAGTCGGTTTCGTTTTCAGTGATGGAGTCACTCCGTTCGGGGAAGCTTGTTCCTTTTGTTCCTTAGTTTTCCCTTAGTGTAATTTTGTTTTTTGTTCTTTCTTTTTCTCACCTGCCTGTTTGTCCCATAGGCTACAACCTTGGGAGGCCGGGGCATGGCCCGCGAGGCTCAGCTACTCGTAACCGTAGGAAAAGGCGGGGTGCGATCGGTCGGAATGTTTTAAAGCAAAGCTACATAAGGCAAATTAAAGGAACGAACTACCCTTTTGTTTTGGTAGGAAGGAGTTTCACAATATGGAGGTAAACGAAAAATAGAGGTAGTAGTGTACCCTAGTGGAGCCCTCAAGCGCCCCGGGCCAAAAAGTGTTCGGGTCGGGGTGCTCTTATAGGAGCAAACGCTAAGTAAACAATGGTAAGACTGAAATTTAGGGGAAGAAAAACGACATAGTTGTTTCCAAGCGTTTGGTGAGGATGTCATTGTTGTCGCCCTTCAGTCGGTAGGCATCCGGTCGGATCACTTCAACCTTCAGTCGTCTGGATCCTTGTCCGTTATGCCCCTTTTCATGGCCGCTGCTTCTTCGCCTTTTTCTTCCATTGGCCGGCCGGCCTGTCACAGAAGGCGCTTGAGGAGCTCATAGTCCTTGTAGAGGTGTTTGACAGGGTAGCCATGGTTGGTGCATGGGCTCTCCATGAGCTCGTGGAAGTGGCCCGGAGGGTCCTGCTGGGGTTGCTTGCCCGTGTGATAAGCTGTGGCGACCAACGCGGAATTGGCCGGTCGGCGGCGATCTTTTCTGTTCTTTTTCCCCTTCTACGTGGAGGGGCCCTCGACCTGATCCTGATGCTTGGCCTTGCCTTTGCCTCGGCCTCCATTGGAACGTGGTGAGAGCGGCGCTCGCTGGGGGTGTTGGCCAAAGGTCTGTGGTCCCGGGCCATCCAGGCTAGGACTCTGATCGCTGCTGCGTGCATCTTGGTTTGGCCCGAGCCGCGCGTGGATAGGCGGTCGGTGTGGAGCGGTCGTCAAGTCAAGACGAGGCGTAGGTGCGACCTCTTGTGCTACGCTCGGTGGTTGCAGTGGTGAGTGAGTGGAGTGACTCGTCTGCCGCGTCCCCCTTCCCCTGGTGGGGAGTGAGGCCACGAGTCAGTGTCGTGATACAGAGCTCTCCGCTTGTTGAACGACGGCAGTCTCCACTAGTGCCCGGAGGTTTCGATGGATCGCCTATTCTTGAGAGTCGTTCGCCTCGGATAGGCCGCGTAGAAGCATCACCGCAGCGGCAATGTTCTGATTGGCCTGAGCGAACTGTGGGGGATCATTTCCCCTATCCAAGGTGTTGTGCTGGACCCGACGGGCGTGACCCAGGGCGCCGCTCGCCGGTCTATGCGCACGGGGCGCAGTGTGGTGCATCGAGCGTGCTGGCGCAATAGGTGGCTAACGCAGCCACTGTTGTCGTAGTGCCTCGCCATGCTCCCGTGTGAGCTCAGGGGTCTCCGCACAAGAATCTGGAGGGGTGCGAGTCTGTGAGGACTCTGCTTCCGTCGATGGGTGTCTTGGAGTGTCCGCCATAGCGCACTCCCGAGACAGATGGTGGCTAGGCGCCAGATGCTGGAGCCATCACTCTCGCCATCATCATCCATGAGGTCGAGGAAACAGGTGGGAGCATAGCTCGCCATTCCCATGAATTCGGAAGCGAGAGCGGCGGCGCCGGCATCCTTCGGAGCCCTCGAGCGTACACATCCGTAGGGGATGCGAGGCCGTACGGGAACTGGTCACGTGGCGGTTGCGGCGGAGACAATGGGGTCCCGCCAGATAATTGGCAGAAGATAGAAAATAGCAAGTAGATAACAATATGTACGTTACTTACAGCGGGGTTTGAGCAGAGAGTTTGCTCGGAATGAAGCGTAGATGCCGCACCCTTGAAGTCGCCGTGCGTCCCGGAGCCGATGGAGGGCGCCCCTCCGATGGGCACCGGAACGAGAGCCTCCTCTCAGAGGTGCAGTACGCCGAGCCAGTCGGCGATGAAGTCCAGGCTTCTAAAGAGGAAGGCTTGGGATGGCTCAAAGATGGGTGGAACCCACATCCCAATAGGCGAGAGTACGGGAAACTCTAATGAGCCAAAGAAAATCGTATCTCCGATGACCAAAAAGTGTTGAACGTACAACGTCTTCCCCACGGACGGCGCCAACTATCAGTGCAGAAAGTGACCAACAAGCAAATATTTATAGTTTTGCCATACGTTGTGATCGGAGGTGGCCTAGCACTCAATGACACAGGGTTTATACTAGTTCAGGCAATGTGCCCTATGCCCAGTTTGAGTCAATCGGTGACTTTATTCCTGAGCCCAGGTGCTCGAAGTTTGCAGTGGGGTTACAAACGAGAAGGAGAAAGATGGGGTGTACAAGAGGTCTGGTCGGCTCCGGTCGGAAGGGCCAAGAGCGACAGGAGCTCCGGTATGAGCTAAGTGTTCAAGCGTGTGTTTGAGGTCCGAACCTAACGGTTCTATGGTTGTGAACCAGTGAACTTGGTCGATCTAATGAATCTGTGGTGACTTGTATGAACTTGAATCAACTTTCTCTTCTTGGGAGAGAGCACATCCCCTTTTATAGATGAAGGGGATGGCCTTACATGTGAGAGGGAAGGAGTATGTTTGATTCTAAGCCTTGTTGCCCACGCCCATGGGTACAGGATGATGGTGGGCACCCGCAACACTGTTGGATGTCAGATGCATGTGGGAGGTCACGTCGTCTTTGTTTGGGTATGGCAGATGTCGGTACCTGCATATACTGTTGGTGTCCAGAGGCATGTGAGGAGTTTCACCATGTTCACTCGGTATGGTAAAAGTCGGCGCCCACAACACTGTCGATGCCCAGAGGCATGTGGGGGGCCTTACCGTATGGGAGTTAATGGCGCTCTCAATACTGTTGGGAAAATGTCAACGCCTACAACATTGTTTGTGTCAGGGAGGTTGCAGAGTACTGTTCCTGCAGGTGTATAGGGTACGGT